>NC_056524.1:120236576-120281825 GCF_019175285.1 Sceloporus undulatus
CTTTTATTTATAGAGTGCTGTAAGATTTGCACAGCATTTTACATAGTAGAAATCAAAATGAAGAAAGAATAAAAACCTGCCAAACTTCATACAGCCTAAAACATTGATATTACAAAAATAAAACATATCCAAAATAATACAACAAGCACACAATCAAAAATTAAACATTGTGACAAATTAACAGTCAGTGATATAGAATGCCTCTCAAAACAAAGTTGAATGAAGCTAGGAATAATTTTAGCAATCTTCTTTCTACTGGATGTATTCAAAAATAACACAAAGTCTATTCACAATTTGGGACTTATTCTGCACAAAATTCCTGTGAGGGTTTTTGTTTTTGCACATGAAACAACATTTACTACACAGAAATAATAATATTTTCTGCACAAAAAACCAAACATGTTTCCTTTTCATGCAGATCAACATACAAAGACACGCATATTGCACAGAGCAAGTCACCAATTTCAGCATTTTCTGTGCAGGAAGCAGATTTTTCTGCACAGAAAATATTTCTATGTAGAAATATTTTGTACAGCAACAACAACAAAAATGTATTATATAAAATTGCTATTTCTTGTGCAGAAAACACTGATCAAAATAAGCACATAAAATGTTTGCAGAATAAGTCCCAAATTGAAGATTTTCATTAGTCCAAGATTCATAGGGGTTTCTCAACACTTGAAAAACATGTTTTCTTCCTTCAACATCCTTGACTAATAATCATTCTGGTTGACATTGATAGGAGTTGGAATCCAATAAAATCAAAAGAGCCGAAGAGTTCCCACACCCAGACTCACTTTACATGACAGTGGACCAACTTTTGCCTTTGATGGTCAAGTCAATCTGGTGAGACTTTGCAGAATTGGAGGACTAAAAGTTCTTATGCATTGTTTTATGCTTTATCATTCTTCTACCCCTTGACTTCACCCAACACATCTCACCTCCATCCCTCTACAGTGTAAAAGGAAATAATTTCTAAATGACTAGTCTGGAAGTCCAAAATGTGGCTACATCTTCACTACAGAATTAATACAGTTGGACCATTTTAACTGATATGGCTCAATGCTGTGGAATTCTGGGATTTGCAGTTTTTGTAAGATATTTAGCCTTCTCTGTCAGAGACCTCTGGTGACACAACTAACTACAAATCCCAGAAATCCATAGGAAGGAGCCATGATAGTTAAAGGGGTGTCAACTGCATTAATTCTGCAGTTTGGCAGCATCTTGAGTTGACAAGAGGATGCTGAAAGACATATAGAAATTGGCCAAGGATCAAATGTGTCTCATATAAACAAGTTTTGTATCCCAGACTTATATCAGGTCCCATCATTTAATGTACCAAACTTGATTCAAAGATTATATGGTCTGGAAATCAATTTTCTCAGATGGAGCCAGAGAAACTATATAAAAAGTATATCTTGTTGGGAGATTGTTCACCATCATTGTAACTGTTTGGGAACTTGAGACTCTTTAGGCAGTCCAGCTTTTGGCTTAATCATGAATGAGAAATGCAAAAGTCCCACGAATTACAACTTCAGATACTGTTTTCTGGAAAAAAAAAATATAAACCAAGACTAATTAGAAATTTACTGAAGACAAAACTCAGAGCCTCAGATGCAACAGTTGGATTTAGCTCATAAAACTGGAGATTAGTGGAATTAGATCATTAATAAATGTGTTGTTAATCAACAACAGAAAACACTGAAAAATCACGCAGCAAATGAATGTTCAAATCCTAGTATATTATAATCAGAGTCACAGATCATGTATTATTCCTTTTAATCTTCTTGCCTTGATAAGGTGCAAATTTGTTCAATTAATCTGGATCAATATTTTATGAGAATAGTTTTTTACATTATATAAAATTAACTCCCCAATTTTCCCCCTTTCTGCTTCCAAATGTCACATGCATATTTGTTTTCTAAGTAGAAGAATGTATAAGACAGAGAGTTTGGGATCACTGTATGCAAGTACAATGAATAAATGCACTAAGGTCCTATTGGATTCATTAAAACCTTGTGTTTGTGTTTTGTTTTGTTTTTGTAATTTCTGCCAGGACTATGTGCAAATCTCCTTCCAACCCTCTCTTTATTCTAAAGGTTTATTTATTTAAGAATTTGAATCATATCCTTTAATGTTTGCACTTCCAGGCAGCTTACAATACAAAGCAGGCCAGAATATTTTGGTCCAATTTAATGTATCTGCAATTTTACCAGCCTTCAGTAGTTTCCTTATTCCATCATGGGGGACAGACAAATGTTTCAGTGACTCCTATTTCTTCTGGCTTTGTTTCTGTTACATTTCATTATTTACTCCAGCAGTACTGCCTCAGGCCAAAATAATCAGCCCAGACTGCTTTAATTTATTTGTGGCAGAGGTAAACATATGTCTCGAACATTGGATTAATATGAAGAAAGGTAAAATGTAAGACATTCGGGTGACGATAGGCATTTTTTAAAGACAAAATGGTCAAAATATTTCTCTTTATTCTTTGTGTTCACTATTTCGGTTTCCTATTTCTGGTGGTGTTTTTGCTGACCTCAGCAGCCTGGCAGTCGTCCTTGTGAAGGTTAGGACAAATGATACAAAGGAATGATATTAGATTATTCCAATGGGACTACTTGTCTTTTTGTCTCTCTACTAAGAATGTTGCTTCTAAAGGATCTGTGAGGTATTTTGTCCAAAAATACAAAACAAACAAACAAAAATACTTCCGGGCTGATGAGTAACTGAACCACTTCTTGGGAAACATTCTTTTCTGTAAACTTTTTTAAAAATGTCATCACTATTGTATCACTGAAGATGCATTTTAGTGATTCTCAAATGGTCAGTACTGACCCCCTGGGGGCAGAGGAAAGATCCACTGGGCAGTGAGAGTAGCAGGGAGGCTTCACTCAAAGTTTTGGCATGCAAGGAAGACAAGAGGACCAGCAGCTTTGAAGACTATGGTGGGGATGAGGCTGGCATCTTTTCAAGGTCTCTTAAAACCACCACGTAGCCTCACTGGTCACTTTGTGTAGTGGTGTCGCCTGTTCTTTGCATGACTGCATGAGCTTACTCTCTTAGCCTTTGCCTTTCACTAGCAGTGGCAGTGGCAGTTGGGAAACTTTTTGTGAGTCTTGGGCACATGGCATCAGTTCTGTTATCTTAGAGCTGCACCATTTGGGGACAGATGGGCTGTCTGACTGGAATAAGGAGTTAGAGCCTGAGATAGTGGGGGAAAAGAGATGGCAAAAAGGAGCTTTCCAACTTTTGGATGCTGCCTAAGCTTTGTGAGCTTTGCATGAACATGGCTGGAAAGTTGGTTGCTGCTCCTGTTTTCTTCTGTCAGACAAACCAAGAGAAGAGCTACCAGAAGAAACCATGTTTGTATGTGTGTGTGTGGGGGGGGGGGGACAAGTTGAAACAGTGTGGGAAAGTTACATCTCTTTTGAATGAGGGAGAGGAGTATCTGGGGTCAATTCCTGGAAAGATTCCTTTGCCTCAGAGCTGCCCCTGCAGTTAAAATTTTTCCCTTTCCCCATCCATGCCAGTGTCCAGTCTAGAGCATGAGGTCTCTGTAAACCTCTCACACACAGGCACTAGCTGTGCCTCTCTCCACCTTGGAAAATGATTGAGAGTCCTTCTTTGCTGAGGAAAAAAATGGTTAGCCAACTGTGTCCCTCTTCATCCTGGTGAAAAAAGGATTGAGACTACTTCCTCACTGGGAAAAAAGGGGGAAATTGCTATGCCTTTCTTTGCCCCAGTGAAGAAGGATTGAAAGGGAGAAGCTTCACCCTTTGAATTTGGCCAAATTGGGAACAGCAACCACATACCTGGCCAACCAGTGGCTGAGAAACTTCTAACCCATTCTGGCCTTGTAGCAAAGACTGGCATGGACAAGGGGCTTCTTGGTCACTGCTTGACTGGCTGCTTAGTAAGATCAACACAGAAGTGTAAGGCCAATAGAATAAATTGAAAACTGATAACACTCACTTTCTTAATTCTTTTTGCAAGATGTTCTCTCTTCTTTTAAGAGCACATAGCAGATTTTGTGTATAAATGAAACCTACTGTTGTGCATACAGATGTGGGATTACACAACTGAATTTCATTTTCTGTTCCTTTTCCTGCAGCCATATACTCACTAACGGACCTTCCAATGAACAGATTCATTGGATACACAGGGGTTGTGGGGGATCAATTCTTGCTTTAATGTGTGTTGCATTTGTTTATGGACCTCACTTAATTTAACTCAATATAATAAACATGTCTATGATATTTTCTTCCCCCTTTTGACCAAAGTGGTATTAACTTTTTCATAGACTACATAGCTTCCAGTGAAGTGCAATATTAAAGCCAGCAAAATTTGAAGTGGGCACAAGCTGTCCAAGAAACAAGATACGCAGCCAATGTGAACGTTTAAAGAAAACCAACCTCTTTTAGGGCTTGTAGACTCAGGTATCTGTAATCCTAGAACTATTTTTCCATCTCCCTATGGTCAAGCCTACGGCCTAAATATCCTAAAGGTACCGGATCCCATCTGATCTTAGAAGCTAAGCAAGATCAGCACTGGTTAAAATTTGGATAAAACATCAACAAATATCAGGTGCTGTAGGCTATATTTCAGAAGGAGGAACTGATAAACCACTTCTGAGTATTCCTTGTCTTAGAAAATACTATGAAATTAATGGGATCACTCTATGGGGCAAAACAGACAGCACCAAAGGAGTGGCTTCCTGCCATTCCTTTGAGCCCAGGATCAGGATTGCAGCAACCGCACACCATGACCCTGATCCGGTGCTTTGCCAGCTCTAAAAGAAATGGCAAAATGCTGCTCCTTTTAGAGCCAGCAAAAAGGTGCCCTTGCACTATGGCGGCACTTTTTGGAGCTCCTTTCAGCATGCATCATATAAACACTGCACCAAAGGAGCACCATGGTGATGCCCACCATGCAAGTGGGTGGGTGGCATGATGCTGGAGTGGGGACGGTGTCAGAGTGTGTCTTTTCCAAATGCCATGCCATCACACCACCCCTATGCTGGCGCTTCAAGACAGTCTGTACAGCCGCTAAGTTGGCAGACAACTTGAAGGCACATAAAGAGTTAAGCCTAAACTATTTGCTTTATTTGTCCTTTTTTATTTCTTACCAGTTCAATGGTTTTGTTTGTTGTTACAAAAGCATAATTCATCACAATGAACCAACACATTCAGTATATCTAAGCTGACCCATTGTTAATGAACTACCCTTGTGTAAAATGAATGATAAATAGTTGGCCAAAGATTGGTGACAGCTCTGAATAAAACCAGACATTTATTTTGAGCTGAAAATTTGAAGTAGAGGACATAATAACAGTACTTTATATTTATGCATGCTGAACATATAAATAAGACTTGTACACTTCACACTTAATTTCTGTTGTATTCAATACTCCATTATAGCCATCACATAACAACATGGCACTCTAAATTTCAAAGTGTTTACTGCATTTACCTATGAATGATAGCTTTGTTTTGCTTCATTATTTTCTCTGCATTTCTCTCTCTACTTGTCTACTGTCAATGCCCTCAAAGTATATAAACATCCTGCCATCTTTTCCTTTTCCTATCTTCTGTCTTTTTATTAATGTTTCTATACATTCCAGTTCCCCGCTTACTTGCAGAATGTTTTCAAATTGAGCAGAATTATATATTGAAAATTTCCTGCACATTCAGATGTAATTCCCATTGAGTTCAAGGTGAGTTACTCCCAGCTAGGTAATCATGCACAGGACTTCATCAGGAGAAAACATAGCAGGGTACTCTATACTTGTAGGCTACACTTGCATGTACCAGAGGCTCAGAGTAAATGGAGCAATGCTCAGGCCTTACTAGTTCATGATGTAGGGATGTAATTTTTTTTCAAAGGAAGCAATGATTAAGGCTGCATCTGCACTGCAGAAAAAAATGTAGTTTCATACCACTTTAGCTATCATGACTCAATGCTGTGGAAGTCTTGGAAATTTGTAGTTTTGTAAGCTATTTAGTCTTCTCTTTCAGAGCTCTCTGGTGCCGCAACAAAACTACAAATCCCATGATTCCATAGCATTGACATATGGCAGTTAAAGTGGTGTCAAACTACATTAATTGTACAGTGCAGATGAAGCTTAAGACAGCCAACTCATAGGGGAGGAGGCTCCATAACCGCACCACCATCACCATTATCGTTTAATAGAGATGTAATTCTGCCCTAAGTTTATCTAAAAAGGAAGCAATGCATGATCTGAAGAAAAAAAAATCTCCCCAATGTGAAATAGTCTTCAAAACCTACACATTTTCTAAGGTTTATCTGCAATTTGGGACATATTCTGCACAAAATTTACATGTTTTTGTTTTGCAGATAAAACAGGATTTTCAGTGCTGAAAATATTTCTTCACATGAATATTAGATTCTGCAGAGAAAAAATACTGCTTGCACGAATGTGACTTTGATGCCATACAAAGTCCCCAAATGAAGCATTTTCTATATGAGAAACAGCTTTTAATGTGTAGAAAATAATATTTCTGCAAAGAAATATTATTTTCTTAATGGAAAATGTTGGTTTCTGCCAAAAACAACCACATACACATTTTATGAGGAATACGGCCTGAAGGTTCTCATCAGATTAGGATTCTTCTCTACAGAGTTTTTAAAAAATTTCAACACCCCCCCCCCAAATATTTTCAAATACTCTTGCCATCCCTCTCATAATGTGGTCAAGTCTAAGATAAATGAGTCTTTATATTTTGTAAGAAAACTCTGGTAGACATTGCAGTCTTCTGCAAAACATAGTTGTAGCTTTGGAGTCTTTCTGTATAATTCAAGCGGTATAAATTCAACTTCACATGGTATCACGGGAAGGAAAATCTTGGAAGAAACAAAAAAACAAAAAACGGGGAGAGTAGCCTATATAGGATTAGCTGTGCAGGTGGTCTTTTACTCCAGACCTCCTCCGTAGTTTCCCCTGGGTGATAGCACTTAAGCCCCAAGGAGAACCCCCAAACTGGGTGATTCCTTGGCTAGCCCAGATCAGGAAGACAAACCTGAAAGTCCTTCTCTCAAACCACAGTACTTAAAGAGAGAATTTGCCCTCCAGGTCAGCTACAAGGGAAATTTCTTTCTTCATCTCTCTTCTCACATGATCTAAAGAAGCAGTTCCAGAGACCTGCCCTTGACCAAAGTGTTGCCATAGGTGCTCACCAAACTCATAATCTCTGCCCTCCCCCCCACTAACTGCCAAGTGACTGCTTATTTAGACACAACTCTTGCCAATTATCAACTTTCATCTGTGACAATATGGGGTAGGCAAAAAAAGCCCATGGAAAGAGGAAAAATTTCCAACCTGGCCCCATAGTAACCAAGAACCTTCATACTGTGCCAGTGGTGGGAAAGTGGGTTGAATACCAAAATGAAAGAGAAACAGGGTCCTAAATAGCCTCTGGCCCTGCTTTTTAATCTTCATGCCATGGCACAAATGCCACAGCATAATTCTTAAATCTTGGTCTCCCCTTCTCAGAAACCCCAAAAAGTGTGGCTCCACCCCAGACAGCTCCACCGTGGGGTGGATCCAGATTATGTCAGTCTCTGACACACAGTACTTTAACCAGAAGTCTAGTAAATTGTTTCCTCTGATAGAGAATTGTGAAATATTCTACCGAAGTCTATGAATGTATGCAAGGGGCTCTTGCAGCACCTTTGAGACTAACTGTGTGAAAGAAATTGTATCATGAGGTTTCGTAGAGTCAGTCTGCTTTCTCAGATAAGTCTCTGAAGTATACCTAGATTTTCTCAATCTGATCTGAAAGCTGACTCTCTCTCAGGAGCTTCAGTTTTATTTAAAAGAGTTAAGGATCAAAACCGCCAGGATCTTTGGCTGCATCTTGCCTTGAAAATGTGCAAAAATCCACTCAACTGAATCATATTCATTAGTTCTTTCAGCAGGTGGTTTAGAGGTGGTCAGCCCAATTGTCGACCTTTTACTACTTTGATTGTTGTGGCCTGAAATTTGGTGCAATTACAGCTCAAAATGGTAGAGCCAGAGATGACAAGAGTTTGAAGCAGAGCCGTGTGAACACATGAGCCCTGAGAACATTTTGTCTGCATTTTTGTGCCTGCATTTTTGGCTTCATAAAGGGAGAACTACTTGTTGTCATGCTGAAGTAAATTAATTGGCTCTACACAGGGGAGTGGTTTAAAATGACTTTCTGGGTCATATGCACAGTTGCCTTTAATATCTCTGTGCGTATAAGGTCAGGGTGGAACAGTTTAAATACCCATACAAGTAAGTCTTATTTTAAAACACTTTCCATAGACTTTCCTTATAGTTTTACATCCAGTGTGGTATAATCTCTTGCCAGTACTTCCAAAATCCTTATCTTAGAAAGGCATGTGTGTGTGTGCCTGTCAACTAATGACAATCCCATGAATTTCATAGGGTTTTTTGAGGCAAGGAATATTCAGAGGTAATTTTACCAGTTACTTCCTCCAAAATATAGTCTACAGCACCCGGTATTTTTGGCAATCTCTCATCCAAGTAGTAACTAGGCTGATTCTGCTTAGCCTCCAAGATCAGACAGGATCTGGTGCCTTTAAAGTTTTTAGCTCTCTCTCGCTCTCACACTCTTGTTACTTACATTAAATATATACCCTTACACACCTGTCATTTTCATAAGCATACAAAAGAGAAAGCAATTGAACAGCATTGTTTTCAGATAGAACCTAAATCCACACACACACACACACACATGGAGGTATAATCTCATTTCTAATTTCTAGTCATTTTTGAAGATTATTTTCCTTGTCATATCTGTGCAAACCATGACCCATCAACTTAAATGTAACAGCATACATCATGGCATGCCAAAGGTCAAACAGTCCCATATAAAATACAACACAAAGATAATGGAAAGCTGTTATGTTTTTTCATTTTGTTGTTGATGTCTTTTTTGTTACACTATTGTGTTTTGTATTTTGTGTATATATATATGTTATGTTTTTGGTATATGAGTTTTACAAATAAATAAATAAATAAATAAATAATAAAATAAAATACAACACAAAACAATATCTGGCTCCTTAGAGCCACCATGGAATGGTTATGTTTTTGGTTAGAGTTTCAAAGGTTGTGTGGTCCTTAAGGGCTTGACAAGGGCTTGACCTGTTGCTGCAGAGTTTCTTGGAAACTCCATAACAAACCCTGGCTGATCTGATGGCCCTACTCACTTCTTACCTCTGTCCTTGTTACTGCTAGTTAGTAGACCCCCCCCCCCCATTGTCACATCTGATGCAGAAAGGGAGCTCCTGGCCATTTGATTGCAGCCAGGCATCCTATTTCCATATATGATGTGGCAACGGGGGGTGGGGGGTGGGGTCTAATCACTAGTGGAAATGATGGATGGAGGTATGAGGTGTACAGCATTACCAGGTCTATGGTGTGGGGACAGGCAGGCATATAAATAACCACCCATCCTTCTGCCAGCCCATGGACTGATCCAGACTAGCACGCAGTGTAAGAAAGCATGGGTTGAGTCCATGCTTTCCTGGCCTATCTGCTCATTCACTAACTCCACTGGGTAAAACTTTTGGATACATTTAAAAGCAAGCAAAGTATATTCTTCAATCATTAATTCTTACCTTTCCTTGTTGTAGATTTCCTAGTTTATTATGTCCGAGGTGGATAAAAAAATAGACAACACACCGAAGTCTATTAGTAGCCAAATGGCTAATTTCAAGTGGACCACTTATTAAATGTTTATTGCTGGGATGCTTGTGAGGAATAGCAGATTATTGTGGGCCCAAATAGATAAGCCAAAATAAAGCTGATTCAGGTCACTTAGGAGGTATGCTGTTTAAATGACACACACATTTTAAGAGTCCCAAAGCTGGGCCCTTAGTTAGCTGAAGCAAAGCATTTCTTAATTTCTTCACCTAAAGTGAATGCTTATCCACACTTCACACAGACTAATGTTGCCATAACAATTTCTGAGTATATTTTGTACATTCAAATTATGATGGCAAATTATGATGGGACACAGTGTCAACAGGTACTTTAATGTAATGTACTTTGTTGTAGATCCTTACATTCATATAGCAATCATGCAGTATTAGCAGGGGCTGAAGGAATATTAAAAAATATTGGGAAATTGCAGAAAAAAACATTTTTTTAAGTGTTGAGAAACCATGACAAGAAGAATCCTAAACTGGCAAGAATCTTCACAGTTTGGGACATGTGCATGGTTTGTACATGGTTATTTTGCACAGAAAATAGTATTTCTGCAGAAGCAACAGTTTTTTCTTCATGGAAAATAATATTTCAATTCAGAAAATATCATTTATATTAATATCTCTGCACAAATTAAAGGACTGTACAACCAGGTGGCAGAATGCCGCCCCTTTTTGCCTGGATTGCCACAGCCTCTGCAGAGAGCAAAAAGAAGCCATGAAAAGCATGTTCTTTTTGCATCTAGGAAGGAGCACACCCTTCTGATGCGTGTTCCATGCTGTGCCATTTGGACACTGAACCCGAGGTGCATCATCATGGCGTGCGCCATCTAGAAGGATGCATGCCAAAATGGTGTCTAGGTGGTGCCATTAGAGCTTGGAGCATGTGGACGCCCAGCCTCCACCCCGCCCACAGACCATCACAAAGTGCTGGACTGTATAGCCCCTATGTCCCTAATTGTGAACCAGCATCTTTGAAGTGAGAAGAAAGTTGCTGAAATTATTCATTGTTACCTTGGAGAAGAAACTTGGTAAATAATTACATACCCAAGTTTTAGCAAATACTTAATGCATTTCATCAAGGAACTGCATTTTTAAATTGATTGTTTCTTTTCTTTTTGGCTTTTAAAGTCAGGCCACCTCTGCTGTTAGGCAGAATGAAGCAGCCAATCTCTGGTAACCTATTTTGAGATAGCATTAGAGGACATCAGATCAGTAAATCAATTACTTTCCTGCTACCCCGAGGTGCAGCATCTGAACTGGGAGAGTACCTTTCCACAAAATTCCATAATGGCATATAATTAGCATTTGACAGTCAGAACTTACAAGTATTGTCAATTGTATAGTTTTATACATCGCACAGCCCAGTGAGACTGTATCCTTATGCATTCATTTGACCCAATCTGAATATATATATATATATATATATATATATATATATATATATATATATATAGCTTCATTACACACATACATTTGGGAAAATATCTTTCCATGCATTGAATTATTGTATGCCATTTACACTTTTTAATCCTGTTGTCAAGTTAAGTACAAATCAAGACTGCACAAATATCTCATACCCAAATCATAATCAGTGTTACTGAATGGGATAGAATACTTTGGTTGGTCTGTGGCAATTCAATTTCAAATACTATGTGTTATCATGCATAGTTGTGACTGATTCTCTTTATATGGTATAATCTTGGGTCAAATACTGCTCACTCATTGAACTTATTTCTCCTGTTGTGAATATAAAAATGGGATCATAGGTACCACCTTGAGTTCTTTGAAGGATGGTTAGGATTAACATGTATCAAATAAAACAGAACACATATAAACATATAAATGCTGCAACCACAATTTCAAATTCATCAAGACAATTTGTCAACTTGCTCTTTCCTTGCTGGATCAAAAACACTGGTGTTTTGTTTGCCACCAATCTTCATTTCTCTAATTTTCTAAATAAAATATGTTCTTCTATCAAGTGTGACACAGGGAGAGATGGAAAGCAGTGCTACCACCAGACCGCCTGGGAAACCAGCTCCATTGAGCTTTGGCTCCTAACAACTGCCATCCAATAGCTATTCCACCCAAGAAGAAGCATCATGTAAAGTAGGACCTTGTATCACACCACACTGTTATAATGCTATATTCCATTCAACTACCATAGCAACATCCTATGGGATCCTGCAGTTTGCAGTTTAGGGAAAGACATCTAGAATTATCATTCAGAGAGCTCTTCAGTCTCACCAAACTACAAATCCCAGAATTCAACAGGATGTTGCCATGGCAGTTAAAGTGGAATATACCACTATAACAGTATGATGTGATAAATACCTTAGTATCTTCTTTTCTTTACCCCTCCTCATTTTTTCTTCCTTCTGCATCACACATTTTCAGAGCCAGAATAGTGTAGCAATTTGGTGTTGGACTATGACTCTAGAGACTAGAGTTCAATTCTCTGCTTGGCCATAGAAACCCAATAGGTAACCTTTATCAAGTCACATTCTTTCAGCTTCAGAGGATAGCAATGACAAACTCCCTCTGAAGTAACTTGCCAAGAAAACCCTTTGATAGATTCACCTTTGGGTCACCATAAGTCAGAAATGTTTTGAAGGCACACAAGAACAACAAAAACAATATTTTCAGGTTTGCTGCTGTGGACGACTTTCCATCACCAGAATGAGTACAAAGAGAAGGGAAGGGAAGAAGAGTGGAAGAGAAATAAATAAAAAAATGAAGAACTCTTTGGTCTTTTTTGTCTTGCTTATGGAATGTCTTGGTGATGCCACAAGATAAATACTTAAAATAAATCCTAACACAGAATCTTGAATTATAGTGGCAAATAAAAGTCATTCTTCCAGTTCTCAGCCAGGGAACAATTTGTTTCCACTGCTTTGTTGGGATGGAATATATGTGTAATTGGAAGGGTAATGTATGCCAGCATCCTGACATTCAGAACTGCTTTATAATAAGAAGGGCAACGTATATCTTTATAAATAGTTGCACTACCCACTCTCCAGCCTCATTGTATCAAGTATGGCAATCTGCCCACACATCCCAGTTCTATAGTTTGATTGCTGAATAAGATGGGGAGGAGAGGTAAACACAACTGATACTTTTGAATCTCTCCCCCGCCCACCCCATCTTCTCAGTATTGTTACTAGTACACATGGAGTGGTATGTTGATTTGGATAATTGTTATAATTCTGGACATAATAAACAGAGAATTGTGCCAAGGGGGAAGGTAATATGCAGTACCTCAAGGAGGCACATGAGGAAGGGAGGCAACTGTCGCAACTGTCCTCTCATTACTGACCATTGCCAGAGTTTGCAGGGAGGGAGGAATTCCCTTCAGGCCCCGGAAGCTTTAGATAAAATTTCTCCCTGAGATGCAAAATTTCAGTTGCCCATAGACATAGACTCATTTCTTTTTAATATGATTTTCCATTTATTTGAACAAAGGAATATAGTGTGAAGTTGAAGGCTTTCACGGCCAGCATTCATAGTTTTTTGGGGGGTGGGGGTGGGCTACGTGGCTATGTTCTGGAAGAATTTATTCCTGACATTTCTCCTGCACCTGTGGCTGCCATCTTCAGAGAATGATGGCATGGAGGTGTGTGGGTTATATATATATATATATATGTGACCCTTGTTTGAGAGAATGTGATTTACATGTTAATCTGTATATTGGTCTGTGGCAAGGCCTCAGGGTGGGAGGATATGCAAGGAGGATTTGTGTCTGTTTAATTAGTAATCCATTGTCTGCTGGGGAAAAAACCTGACCCTGGGTGATGTTTATTTGCATGTGCCGAGTCTTGATTTCGGTGTTTTTCACCAAAATTTGTTTAATTTCAGAGCTTCCTGTTGAAACTGTCCAGCTGTTTGTGAATTCCAATGGCTTCCCTGTGCATTCTGACCTGATAGTTGTTGGCATGGCCCAGAATTTCAGTGTTTTCAAATAGCATTTTATGCCCACATTGGTTTGTAACATATTCTGCTTCTGCTGATTTTCTGGCTGACCCAGTCTGCAGTGTCTCTTGGGTTCCTTGGAGTTTATCAGACAAGGGAAATTGGAAGTATAATCCAATGGCAATCCGAACGCAATCATGGGGTTTAACGTTATTGTGTGATAGACTACCACGCACAATTTTGGGCAATGGGAATTCAGTCTGAATGCAATCATGGGGTTTCACATTATTGCATGATAGACTACCACACACAATTTCAGGCAATGGCAAGCTATTTTCAGGCAATGGGAAGTCAGTTCGAATGCAATCTGAATTCATGTAAATTCGCTGAACTAGAGAATTCACATGAATGCGTTCTGGCCCCACTTTCTTTTCATTTGAAATTAAGAGAAATTCCTCCCTTGATTCACGGCTGAACACTGCATTTGGTGGTCCCAATGCAGACTTATTCACAGCTGCAACGTACGTGGTAAACTCCTGCAGCCGTGGGAGGACAACCTCAACAGGAAGTCCAAACCAAAAAAGAAAAAGTTAAAAAAACCTTAAAACAATATACTGTTTTGAGCAAGGGAATATGATGCTTTCATCAAATTAAGGAAAAATAGGGAAACATGTGAGACAGTGTTTTTTCCAATTTACCAGTCAAAATGGAGTTTATCACACAGGAGGCTATGGGACAAAACAGGCCATCCCTAAGGGGCACTCCTTTTAGTGCTATTTTGGGGCTGTGGAAAGGACACCATAGCCTCTAGCACTGCAGCTTTTCAGTGCTCCTTTGGCTCTGCATCATCTGGACACAGTGCCAGAAGAGCACTGTGACACTGCTCGCTGTGTGGTGGGGAGTGGGGCATCACATCAGCGTGGGGGTGGAGTCTGGGCATGCATCATGTAGACACCATGCTCCCACTCCACCCCGATGGTGGCCTTTGAAGCTAGTCTGTCGAGGCCTCAAGTGCCCAAATCCCATGCAGAACCTGGATTTAAATTCTGAGAATATTCTGCAAAAGTAGGATTGTTTTCAGATACATTGGAGTCATTGAGCATTAATCTGACATTAACCCGCATATAAAGTGGACAAATTCAGCCACTGTTTACTTTCGGGAAAATCTCGAAAGTAAAAAGCTGCCAATTTTGTTCACTTTCTCAGCTGGTTAATATCGGATTAACCCTCAATGTCCCTGATATGTCTGAAAACCATCCCGCCTTTGCAGGATCAGTCCACTTTTTGTGCAGGTTAATTTCAGATTCATACTCAATGCATCTGAAAATGATCCCGCTTTTATGGATTTAAATCCCATTTCTGCATGGGATTTGGCCGATTCCCTCCTATGTGGGTAATGGACAAAACACTGCACATCCCTATCCATTCAGAAGTTTAAGATTTCAATGTAACGTTTATCACTTTAAATATGTAAAACATTCTTACTGCCAGTTCCAGACTCTCTAGTCCTCTTGGCAACTCCTTCCTCACTCAGTCAATATTTGGACTGTACTGAATATTTCTTCATATCTATTTTATTATTCTTTTTCAATCTGATAAAAGAGAAAATTATTTTATAAGTGTTACAGATAGGAGAAAAATTCAGAAAAAATTATCCAAAGTGGAGCTCAAGATTATATGTATGGATGTAACATTCCTATGAGTTGACTGAGGAAATATGTATAAATGTCCTGTCTTTCACTGAACTATCTTCTAATAGCAGCTGGAATCCTCCACAGCTTCATTTTAATTAAATTGCAAAGAAAGATATTATGAGCTAATTTCTTTGATGTGACACGTTGAGATCAGAAAATACACCCAGTAAGACTGTACCATGATACATATATTAAAAAGAAAAGTGGGGGAATAAATATGTAATACAAAGCACACAAGAATCTTGGCCACCTTCTAAAAACTGAAAAGTGTTCTCTAGAATTTCTTCAACATTTTTTCCACCATTTTGTAGATGAACAGTATTTTTCTGATCCCACACTACACAAAAGTATGGGGGTACTATGGTGATTGTAAAATGATGACCAGGCTGCAGTGGAAGTATAAAAAAATAAATAAATCTTTGGAACAGAAAGTAGCTGTGCTACAATGAGTGCTAATGGTGAATGTCATCTTCTCTTTACCCTGGTGAAATCTGATGAAATTTTCTCCTCAATTTCTTTGCCCACACATAGGATGGAAATTTTCAAGTGGTCATACCAGAATAATGATACTTAATAGACTTAATGCATACTAGGTATGCAAGTGTATCTTACTTCATATAGAAAGGAACTTTTCTCCCAGTGCAAATAATAGTTTATTTGGGGTTATGATGGGGAAAAGCTTACATTTTCCTTCGTTGACCATCATGGTGTCAGTATCACTTGTGTACTGATGTCAAGTGTCACCCTGTTGTCAAGGATATACTGAAACTGCTTTCCATTCAATGTACAGAAGTTGACTAGTTTAACTGAGTTCAGTGCTTCCAAAGAGGCAGCACTGTCACACTTCTGAGGTTAAGACAGTACTGATGGAAAGGATTAAAAAAAAAAAAAGGTCAAAACCCATGGGTTTGTTTTGTTTTCTGAGAAATTTGGAGAGACTAGTCCTGGACTAATGAGAATCTTTGAAGTTACGACTTATTCTACACAAAATATTCATTTAGTTGTTTCCCAGCATTTTCGGTCTAGAAATGCTATTTTCTGTGCCTAAAATGCTGTTTCCTGTGCAAAACAGCCATATATGAATTATGCACAAAACAAGGTCCAAATTGCAAATAGAATTTGCGAACTATGTGATTTACTAAGATTTTCTTTCATCAGTAAAGAAATTGTTCAAATTACTCATTGCTTTTCTCAAGAAGAAACCTAGTACAGCTTTATGTCCATATAAGACACTAATATGTGAGGTGTGGAGCAGATAACGCACAGCTCTGTCTGCCAAGATCTTGTTTCTGTTTTCATGAGGTGGCTTTCTTAATCTACCTAATAATAGTGCTGCCTTTTTTTCCCCTCCTGGTTTATATGGAGGAAAAATGCAATCCTGTAGCAAATGGGTTCACCATTTCTCAAGGCCTATGCTCCCCCAGATTCCTTTAAGGGCCATTTGTCTTTTTAATATGTGTCATAACAAGCAATTGCAAGCTCCACTTTAAAATGACAGGTTTATTTAAGAGCAAGGAAAAGTTAATAATAGGATTATCTAGAAAATTCAGTGACTAAAGCAAAGTAAAGGCACAACAAAACTGCATCTGGAAGATCCTCCAAATGATAGCTCACTCAAGCCTTAACCTATCTGAGCATAAGCTTTTCATTATCACACTCTAATAATTTAAGTGATTCTATGAAGAGAAAAAGCCTGACCTTTGAAGAGTTAAATAATAGGATCTTGGACTTTCTTTTGCTCTGCTTTTTGATTTCAGTTGTGTTCTTTAACCACTCAGTAATAAAGAAGCATGTTTGTTTGAAATAAGAATTAAGACTGGTTATGTTGTATTTAATATGATGAGTAAATAATGATTGGCTGGTTATTATTAGAAGAGAAAAGAGAGAGATAACCCTCCAAAAGTTACCTCTTTTAGTTATCTTAGGTGGGGTACAGACCGCCCAGAAGAGGCGCCTCCTCGGCACCAATCTCTGCTGCACAGCTGTGCTGCAGCATACAAATTGCAGGGCACAGCCGTGTAGCAGGAAAGGAGCTCAGAAAAGCGGTTCCTTTTTGCTGCACTGCAAAGCACCAAAGATGGCGCGTATATGTCGCAGCTGCGCAGCTCTGTATGGAAGCTGCGCAGCTGCAACGTAACAATTACGTGCGCTGTAAGGCGCTGCATAACGGCGGCGCATGCACAATGTGCTAGGGTTGCGGGGCATGTGCACGCGCCACCTCGAGGCAACCCTAGCATGTCGTGGACACACCGCAAAGGGCCCGTCTGCGGAGGGCCTTAGTTTATTCTTTCAAAGCACTCACTAAACCAAACCTCCTCTGAACAAATCTAGCCAGCCCCATGATTGGTTCACCTTAGGTGAAATGACTTGAAGGCACACAACAGCAACACATACCCACAACTACAGTAGCCATTGTTTCTTCCTCTTCTTGAGTATTTGGTGTCAAAAGATGAAACTAAACCTAAAGGAACAGAAACACTGCTAGGCACACTATGGTTAGCTGGCTTTCTCAGGTTTTTTTTCCCCCTATCCTCAGTGTGTTTTCAAAATTTCTAGACTGTAGATTGTAAAATTAACTCAGCAATGACTTAATTAAAATGAATATATTTCCACAATTAGCTACCATTTATTTAGTTGGTTATTTAAACATGTTTAGATAGTAAATATGTTATAAAATTAATTATTTAGTTTAGTTTACTTCTACTAGAAAAGTGCAAACAATGTTTTCAAGCATCATTCTCCCTTTATGTGTAACTGTAGTTGTACATAAATTTGTTATAGATAAATTTGCCTTTTTTTTCTGCACTGATCTTACAATACAACAATTTTTTTGTTTTGTTTATATGGAGGAAAAATGCAATCCTGTAAGAAATGGGTTCACCATTTCTCAAGGCTCAGCTGGTACTGTCTCCTTCCATAAAACAAACAAACAAACAACAACTAAACCAAAAAGAGTTAAAAATCTGACTGCTGAACCTAACAAGGAAAGATGGCTCTGAGGATGAGTCTATAGTTTTATCCCTGAATTCTACATCCTACTGACTCTCCCCCAACATGTCTGTGTTGAGTTTCTTCTTGTTGTTATCTACCCTTGAGTCGATCTTGACTCATGGCAACCCTGTGGATGAGAAATCTACAAAACTCCCTATGCTCCACTGCTCTGCTCAGGTCCTGCAAATTCATACTCATGACCTCCTTAATAGAGTCCATCCATCTAGCATGTGACCTTCCTCTCATTCTGTTTCCCTCTACCTTTCTTATCATTAATGTTTTTCCAGTGAGTTGTGCCTCCTCACAATGTGGCCAAAATACAACAGCCTCACTCTTGTCATCTTGGTTTCCAAAAAGATTTCTGGTTTGATCTACTCTAGGACCCATTTGTTTAACTTCTTGGCTGTCCATGGTAACCTCAGCACTCTTCTTTAGCACCACATCTCAAATGTATTCATTCTCTTCCTATCCACTTTCTTAACTGTCCACCTCTCACATCCATACATGGTAATAGGAAATACAATGTCTTGTCTGATTCCAACTTTTGTCTTCAGTTGTATGTCTTTACATTTTAGAATATTTTCTAGTCTCTCATAGCTGCCCTCCCCATTCTTAGTCTTCTTATGATTCCTTGGCTGCATATTTGATTCCAGGTATGAAAATTCTTTTTCTATTTCTATTTCCTCATTCTCTAGGTTGAATTCGTGTAAATTTTCTGTGGTCATTATTTTTGGTTTTTTTTATGTTCAACAATAAGCCTGACTTAGCACTTTCCTCCTTGATCTTCCTTAGTAGTTGTTCCAAGTCTGTGATGTTACATGGTGTCGTCTGTGGATTTTAGATAGCCAATGCATTTATATTTTATTATCACATTTCTGCTTTTGGAACTGCCAATGTACTCAAGAAAAGTCATTCATTCATTCCTATAGGTATTTTCCAATAAATTTTCCCCACAACTCTTTTCTTTTGTTAACTGCCCTCGAGCTGGTGACCCTATGGATGAAACATCTCCAAGACCCTCTGCTTAATTCCTGCAAACCCATATCCATGACCTCCTTAATAGAGTCCATCCATCTGGCATGTGGACTTCTTCTTTTCCTACTTCCCTCCACCTTTTCCAACATTATTGTGTTTTCCAGTGAGTCCTTCCTTCTTGTGATGTGTCCGAAGTACGACAGCCTCAGTTTGGTCATCTTGCAGGGAGGTTTCTGGCTTGATCTACTCTAGGACCCATTTGTTTATCTCTTGGGCTGTCCATTGGATTCTCAACACTCTTCTCCAGCACCACATCCCAAATTAATTTATTGGTCCTCCAGCAGTGCTTGCTTCTTTCTTGGGGGCTGGGGATTCTTTACATCTGTAAAATAACTTCAGAAATAAAAATAGCAGACAGGAACAAAATCTGAAGCTATAAATAGGCAACACGATCTCAAACTCAGTGTTACAGCTAACAACATTTTTTTTAAAAAAAAATCTAATCATCTAAAAAGATCTACTCATGATGATGAGGAGCAAACTCATTTTACAACTGAGAAATACAACTGAGAAATCATTTTTTGTATAGCAAATACTTTCCTTACTTCAAATTATTGGGACAACAGCGTCAGTGTTGAGCTGTAGCCTTTAATGCATGAAAGCATTCAGGAGCAGGCCTTCCTTCAAGTATGGGTGAGTATCTGTTAGGTTAGAAGATGAATGAACATATTTTCTCCATTCCAGATATCTAGCTGGATGAACAAATGATAGGGGAGGAGGCTTCAAGGCATTATCTTCTCAGGCCCCTGCATTGGGAACACACATGGGGAATAACTTTGAAAAAAGGATCACGTTGAAACGGGGATCAGACCATATTATACATTTGTGCTGGAAACAGAACAAGATTGTTTAAGATCTAACCATCCAAACACAGCTCTTTCCTTATTGTAGTAAGCCACTTCCATTCATTACATGCACGGACCATGGGCTTGCACTGCTGAAAAACACAAACCTCCCACATTATGAAACCAGGACAACACCAATGTCTCAAAATGTGTCCCTGTGCATAAAGGGTTGATTATGAACTTAGAAAAGACAGTAATGTGAAGGTGCTATATGGAAGTAGTTGTTCATGCATATATAGAGTACTCTTTTTCAGAATGTTGCATTGAAAATATGAGATAAGGGATTAAACTCCTCCAGATGAACAATGCCAGGGACAGAACAAGCAAAATAGCCCTATTCCTTAGTGAACATGTGTTCCTTTTTCTCTTCCATAACATCTGAAAGGCAGCCCTATTGCTAACTGAAGCAACTACTTCAAACCAAAAATGCTGGGGGTAATAGTGGCATTGCTCTGAATGATTCTTTTGAACCTCCTGGTCACAGCTCTCTATTGGAGAATAGAGCTGTGTGTACCATAGTGATTGTTCTGTACTATATAACAGGACATCTGCCTTGGCCCCTAACCTTGTGTCATCTAGTTCGGATGACACAGGCCAAAACCCCAGGGCAGGATTGAGCCTGATCCTATCAGACCACATCCAGATTTGGAGGCTTTGGCCAGATCTCACGGTAAACAGTGGGTACCTTTTGGTAATTTACTCCAGTTTGGCTGTGGAGTTTCCTAGAAACTCCACAACAAATCCTAGTTGTTCACATGCCCCCTCCATGATCCTTGCCTTGTTGTCTGTAGCTCTGACTGAAAAGCTCCCCCCTTCAAGAACCTTGTTCCTGCATCAGATGCAGTGACGAGGGAGCTTCTCAGTCAAAGTGACACACAACAAGGTAAAAAGCATGCACCTGTTCTATGCTATCCCTGCCCATCTGCTAAGTCAGACCTGTGCCCTCAGAAATGATTTTAAAAATGCTGTCCCATCACTAATACTTAAATAAAGGCTGCAGAATCAATGTAAATTGATCCCATGTTAACTGCCATAGTTCCATGTTATGAAATTCTGGGATTTATAGTTTTGTGAGGTATGTAGCCTACACTGTCAAAGAGATATGGTGCCCTGACAAACTGAAAATCTCAGGATTTCATAGCATTGAGTCATAGAAGTTAAAGCAGTGTTGCACTGCATCAGTTCTGCAGTGTGGCAGTAGCCAAGATGAAAATATATGGTCAGCTACAATAGTGGACAGAGAGTGTCATGATGTCTTTTGCTTCAGAGAGCAAAATGTATGAGCTGGCCTTCTTAAACAGAGGTTTTAGGCATATCCTTATGTAATAAGGAGTAATAATAGTAATCAGTTCATTTTGGAAGATATTGTCTTTTTTGCCCAGAATCATCTTTGAAAATGTCTTATGGTACATTAGGTCCCAAACTTGTCTATTTCATGTAGCATTACCGGGAAAGAAATAACCCCTAGCTTTAACGATATACTCGGGCTTTAATTATTGATAAAAGCATTGGGATAAAGAAAACATTTTTCTCTGCCTTAAATATCATTACGGGAAATAGTAAGTTTTCTTTTCTTTTCTTTTCTTTCAAAAGGAAATTATAAGGAAATGATTATTCCACTGTGGATTTTGCCTTACAAGACATATTTGATAAATACGAACATAAAAACAACTGGCAGAGATTTGTGAATCAGGAGGCAACATTGTACAAAAATTGAGACAGATGGCTCTCTCCGCTTCATATCTTGCCACCGGTCTTGTTTGATTTTCTCATTTTCCTAAGCACTTTGGCAATGTTCACTCCATGCTGGAAAGAATTAAATATTGGAGGAGTTATGTCCTGTAATAAGAATATTCGTCTTTCCAAGAGTTCTTTGATCTGCTTCGGTACCCTCTAGCTAATGCAGCATCTCAAGATTACTTCCCCCAGCAATGATTTTCCTCATTGGAAAGGAAACTTATGATGCACTCCAGAGATAATCAAATCTATCAGCTACTTTCACAAGTGTGGCTTTTTCTTTGAGAAGGTGAGTTTTGAGGAAAAGCACAGGTCTGAACAATTTAGAGTCTGAAAACTGTGGGAAGACAAATCTACCTGTGCTGCTTGTGCCCACTTTATTATTATTATTATTATTATTATTATTATTATTATTATTATTAAAAAACATTTTTACCCCCTTAAAATAACAAAAATAAATTCTTTCTGTCAGATTTATGAACAAATGTGCCTATGTCGGTATGTACTATCCAAAATATTCCAAACAAAATTCTCACCCAATTGCATCAGATGAAATATAATAGGTATTGCTATTTCAGCATGGAGAGGGTCACAACTGCTTAGCTGTTAAAATGAGGATTCTTCCAGACAATACTTTTTCAATCAAATTTATTGATAATTGTTCAAGAAATGAACCTTGATGATGAGAGTGATTTATAAAAGGTATCAGAAAATTGACTTATCCTGGAGACACCATGTTTCTCTCTTTGTTTTCAACTATATTCATAGTAAAAGAAAGAGGGTCTTTTTAATGTATGTTGTCAGAAATTGTTTGTATTCTGTTTTGTTCCATGTTGTACATAAACCATCTAATTAATAACCACAATAAAACACCAAGGATGACAATGCTAAGTGTAAAATCATCACAGTTAAGCTAATGAATTATCTTCAAATGTCTATGAGATACTGGGAATAACCCAGAAAGCATTGTGTGGTGGCAACACCCACCAAAAGTCACAAAGTGATTTAAAAATGAACAGACTAACATAGATTGTCACTGATACTGTGACAGCTGGCCCCAGGCAGGCAAATGAAAAGCCAAAAGCACTTGTATTTATTGGCGGACTCCCATTCAAAAACTGTCCAGCCTGGCCCAGCTTAGCATGGCAATTAGCTCTAAAACTTTTGATGTCAGCTTGCTATTGCAGAGCTGGGAACCTCTTACATGATATAACCCCCCTGCCCCAAGGCCACAGGCCTATTCTAAACAAGGCTGCAAGTGCAGGAATATAAAATAGCCATCAAGACTATGAGCAAAATGGCTGCAGGTGCAACAATATAAAATGGCTGCTGGGCCTATAATCAAAAGGGGTCTAAAATGGTGCTGGGCCTATAATCAAAAGGGGTCTAAAATGGCTGTCAGGTCTATAATCAAAAGGGGTCTAAAATGGCTGCTGGGCCTATAATTAAAAAGGGCCTAAAAGAAGGGAGGGAGAGGCCAGTAACAGTTAGGAAAAAAAAAGAGAAAAGGGGAGCAAAATCCTCCCAACCAGAAGATGCCGAACAAGGTGAAAAAACAGACTAAAGGAAAGACCAACAAGATATAATGCTGAACCCCCTCCCACCCAACCCCACTGATAAACCAGGAAAATATTAGAGATGGCTAAAGGGATGGGTAAGTAAGCCAAAACCCAATTTTGCCAAAAGTCCTGCTTAAAGTTGGGAAAGATAAAAAAATAAAACACATAGCCTAGCCTAATAACTGCTGTTCACTCTCCTTGATTTCAAAATTGAAGTGAAGAAGCTGGAGTCAGCAGACGAGAAATTGGCTCTGGCCACGCTCCCCAAATCTTCCAGCCAAGGCATACAAGGCATAACTACTGAGGCATCTTTTAAATCTTGTCTCCCTGTGGGCATGAGCAAACTATGCTTACCATTCCAATCCTTTTGCGGGAGTGGGATGCAAATTATCAGTCTGTTCATTTCTTGGTTTCTCTATTCATTCCATCTTGCCCATTTTTGCTAATTTGTGGCACTTGAATATGAATCTATTTAATCCCTGATTTTTTCACAATTAAAGGATTATATATAGTGCATGCACAGGACATAATGAACACCTTCGGGACAGAAAAAGTACTCTACTCTGGGATAAAGAGCTTGTAAGAGCATATTGTCGTTCATACAAAATTGCCATAAAATCATATGTCTTTCAGGTATACTTTGGATTATAATTTCTGCTTTGGGTATAGATACATACACCATTTTACTCAATTTGCATCTGAAACAGTAAGGTTCAGGAAAATGCAATCTACAATCAAAAGTGAGTTGCGGCAAAAAAGAGAGTTCATTTTTAAATGTGTATACAGACTAGTTGATGCTTAAATATGGTTAGATCTCTGAAGAATTTTTTTCCTTATCAACTGACCTACTTAGCTGACTTATTTTCTAACATCTAGTTTTGTCCTGCTGTGTTTAAAAAAAAAGGGGGGGGGGAATCAAGATTCTGTTTTTTCCCCTCTAATGCAAAAGATTAATCAAATAACATGTTTTAATGCAGATGTAGGAAAATAATGAAATGTAGATGTGCTTTGAAAAGCAGACCCTATCATCATTAATTACTCTTGCATACATTAAAAGCACAAAAGAAGGATTATTCAGTACTCTAAGGATTTTGATCTGTAAATACATCATATGAACAGATCATACTGCCGCATCATCATTTTTAACAAATATTGATGAGATAGCTTAATATGAACCAGGTCTCACCAGCCTTGCCAGTGCCCAGATTTGCCAGATCCCATAGGAAATAAGATTGCACTCCATTTGTACTAAGAACAACAGAGGAAGTTGTGGCTCAGGCATGAACCACGGTTCTGATCTATGTGCTAGTACACTTTGGAATAGCACATTTTCTAGCTGTAATATCAGACATTTCTCATTGGTAAAAGAAGGGTTTCCTCCAGCTACCCTGAAATGATCCATTCAGGGAACATTTTGTGATTTTTTGTACTTGCTTTGTTTTCTCTTTCTTCTGTTTCTTGTGTTACTTTATTTCCCCTCATTACATGATCCGATAATCATTGGGGAGATGATACACACACACACACACACACAGAGAGAGAGAGAGAGAGAGAGAGAGA
The DNA here is from genome assembly GCF_019175285.1 of Sceloporus undulatus. NCBI lineage: Eukaryota > Metazoa > Chordata > Lepidosauria > Squamata > Phrynosomatidae > Sceloporus > Sceloporus undulatus. The sequence continues at coordinate 120,261,627 of NC_056524.1, forward strand.
GAGAGAATCTCAGTTGGTGAGATTTTGGTTGAGGCAGGCCGCAGGAGACTATGGTTGAGACAGTTTTGACACATTAAAATGGCCACGTGAGAGCTCTTGTGTCCACCATGAGAAACCAACCACTTATCACCCCTCCATTGTGCTTTGCTAATTTGAATAAGAAATGTCCCTAGAGTCATGTTCCTATATCAAACTAAGCACAATGGAACAGATAGACTGGTTAATCAGAGGAATGCAAACAACTCACCAAAATGACTGAATACAGACAATCCACACATGAAAGGGGAAATCACCATAGAGAAATTAAAATAAACAGCCAATAGTTGTAAGGAGAAAATCAGAGAAGCAAAAGCACTGAATGAGCTCAACTTGCTAAAGAGGTTAAAAATAATGAAAAGGTTTTTCTTCTTCCTTTTGCTGTATTTTGCTAAAGAAAGAGCAAGGAATTGGTGCATATAGATTATGGTGAAGTGCTAACATGAGACAGCGAGGAGGCAGAACTGTTCAACCCCTTCTTTGCCTCTGCCTTCTTACAAAAAAGGTAAAACAGTGTAAAACACAGTGACAAGAGAAAAAAAGATGCAATAAAAGGTCTGCAGCCCAGAAAAGGTCAAAGAGGTATAAAAGTCTCCACGCTCCCGCACCACCATTCAGGGCATGCTTACAGCTGGAGTGGTCAAAGACCACTCCAAGCCACCCATCTGCTTAAGGTCTAAGCTGATCAAAGGTCTAGAAACCAAACCCTATGATGACTCATGTAAGAAACTAAATATTTCCATACCTGCCTAAATCGCTGGTAAAACGTCGCACAAACGTCCCTCAAAGGTGGAGAGTGTTTGTGTGTCTGGAAGCCTGGCATGCTTCCTCAATCGTCATGCAATGGTCGCTCCCTCTAGCATCTCTGAATTGTCTCAAGGGGAGCAGATTTCCTAGGAATGCCAGCTGGGCTCCAAGGAGATAGAGGCAGGCCGCTGGAGCAAGGAGAAATTTGATCTCTATATCTTTGAATTCTACTTCCTGGGATGTATGTTATTATGTTTGTTGTTGTGTGCCTTCTGTCTAGGAAGAATGTCAAAATTTCCTTCATTTTGAGCATGACCAAGCAGCATGGATATATACACACACACACACACACACACACACACACACACACACACACACACATATATATATATATATATATAGTAAATAAGGATTTAGATGTATGTTTTTGTTCCAAATTATTAATGTTTTTGGCTTTTAGGTAGTTGTGTCCTCCATTTTTCTTGAATGTTCTACATTTTGGGCAAATTTTGCCCTATATTTGCCCTACATTTTTGCTACACGATTTGGTGTTAGCTAATTATGGGCAGCCAATCTTGTTCATTCTTTAGCTCTTTATATATATACCCAAAACCTTTCATTATTTTTAACCTCTCCATCAACGTTGTGCCTCTTCATAGCTTTTGCTTCTCTGACTTTCTTCCTACAACTGCTGGCTGTTCATGTTCATTTCTCTATGGTGATTTAAATTTCACCTAAACATTCAGAACTGCTTTATTATAAGAGCTGTTTGGCAGTGGAATGCACAACTTCAGAGGCTAGTTTGTTTTACTTGTTTTGGGGTCTTTTGAATAGAGATTGGATGGTGATTTCTTTATTAAGAAATAAAAGTTGTTGGTACATCACACGTCATGTAGGAATTGTCTCCTTTCATTCTTCCACTTTGAATACATGCTTTCAAGTTTGTTTGTTTTGTTCTTTCATTTTTAAAAAGAGCCAGTAGTGATTTCAGCATTGGATTATGACTCTGAAGATCAGGGTCTGACTTCCCATTTAGCTAAGAAAACCCACTGGACAAGGAACTCTCTCTCTTTATCAATGAAGATTTTCAGACCTCTTTTTAAAAAACCCACATTATTATTATTAAGATTATCACACGTCTCTCAGCACTCAAGGAACCAATTTTTCAATCATTTTCTTTTATATATTTTCAACTATTCTTTCCATTTCCAATGTAGTTTCAATTCCAAAATATGAATTCAACCCAGAAAACTGTTTTGTAAATATGATTAAATTTCTAAGCTTTCATAATTATCTGAGTCTCTCTGTTTTCTTTAAATGGTTGCTGGATAGTTGACAAAGAAAATGAATAAATAAAGCCAGTAAAGTGGCAAAATTTTGTGAGCAATTCAGTTTGCCTATGTTATTTAATTAGAATTGGAAGCCTGAGACAAGTATGACCAACTTGTTTTATTATTCATAATGCTGAAGAAAATGGGAATAACAGAAACATCAATTGTATACATTCCTTTATATAGCAATTACAATTATTACAGAAGCATTAAAATTTGTGATAAAGAAACAGACAAGCAAACATTGTTCTTATGTTATTTATTCTTGTAAGTTCCTGAAGTGACAAAGCAACATAATTGTAGCTTCCAACGGACACAATAGTTGGTCCACAGTAATCCTCTAGTAAAAGACTTTAATTACGTTTCCATGCGGAATGTAAGTTTTATCCCAGCACATGTTCATTTTGTTCTCACCTTTGGAAATCGTAATGCACATATAATTGCTGCTGAAATGCAATCTACACATTATAGTTTTGAGGGTTATATGCAACTGGCATTTTAATATATTAATCTAACTGCATGTGTTTGCCTAGAAGCCTATTTTACAGTTACTTTAGTTTAAAACATGGACAAACTTGTGATGGCAATACATTTATTGTAGTATGTTCTGGCATTTGCTTGTTACATGATAGCTTGGATCCTGTTGGTTTGTTTTTTTAAATTAATTAATCAATTGATTGTAATTTAAAAATACAAAAAAATTAATCACCCCAAAGCTCCTTGAACAATTTACAAATCAGATTTTTTTCACCACTCCTTTATAGAGAGTACAACCCTATCCAGAACATGTTGAATGCAGCAGTATCCCTGTCTTTTCTAGTTTGAGTTTCAGTTTATTACCCAGACCTCTAGTTCAGAATATCTCTACTGTGTCATCTGCATTAGATGAAAAGACAGAACTAAAGCTGGGTTCCATTCACTTATTCATGACATTTCAGTCCACATCCTCAGAAAACCTATCCAGTGCTTTCACTGAAAAGTATGGCGGTTTAAATTAATAGTCCTTAGAAGCCTCCTAGCATATCTGTCACGAAGCAGAAAAATAGTCTTCCAGCACTACCTTCTGGAACTGGGCGCTCACTTGAGATCATAATAAATGCTCCCACAGTGCAGTTCAGATAGCCAAAAGGACACCATGGCTGATGGTAAGAGAAGCTGTAGAGATGTTCTACGGAACCAACAGGGATGCAGTTTTCTTGTCTCTTTCTCATCATAGGTCATGAGCAGTACTTATTTATTCCTCTCATCTTAGGAGTATGCCATAGTACTATGTAGTTTGTGCAAGGTGAGAGAAGGTACTTGTTGTTGAGTGCTTTCAAGTCATTACCAATTTATGACAATCCCAAGGCAAACATATCATTGGGTTTCCTTGGTAAGATTTGTTCGGAAGAGGCTGAAAGAGTGTGACTTGTCCAAGATCGTCCAGTGGGTTTCAGGGCCAAGCAGAAATCAAACCCTGGCCTCCAGAGTTGAGGTCCAACACTCAAGCAACTATGCCACATTTAGCTGTGATCATACCACTTGCCTAGAACATCTCCACATTCCACAGAATGACCATGCCATCAACAAGACTATTAGCCATATTAGAAGGAAAATACATGCAACATACAAGACACTCAGTTTAGTTATCTTGGCTTGAATTGTTCTAGGACCCCCCTTTTTATATTATTATTATTATTATTATTATTATTATTATTATTATTATTATTATTTGTCTTAAGCCATTCATGATATTCTCAGGACTTTTCTCCAGCACTACATCTCAAGCAAGATGTGGGACAGAGCTAACAAGGTGAATCTCAACATAGAAAAATGTAAGGTACTGCACTTAGGGCAACAAAATGAAATGCATAGATATAGGGGACACCTGGCTTAATATAGATATGGGGGACACCTGGCTTAATGAGACTACATGTGAAAGGGATCTAGGAGTCCAAGTAGATCACAACTTCAACATGAATCAACAGTGTGATGTGTTGTCCTGGACTGCAGCCAGCACACACAGACACACACCGATAAGGAAGGCTCAGCAAGGCAATTAACTATGCAGCTGGGAAATAGTCCACAAACCTTGCAAGAAGTGAGAAAGAAAGAAAGCCAAAAGCCAAAGCCGTAGTCAGAATTATAAGTGTCACAATAGTCAGTCCAGTCAAGGGTCAGGTCAGCCAGAAGGTAGCAATAGTTCAGTTCATTCCAAAGTCAAGAGTCAAGGCAACAAGGAGTCAAGATGCAGGGAGCCAGTGCAGGCAGCAATCACATCAAAGGATCATACAATAAACTCTAGCACTGAGTTGGCGTCTCTCTGCTCATTAAGTAAGAGATGCTCTCCCCCATGCCACCTGAGGCTGATTTGCTAATTGCCTCTCAGCAATCCTCCTGGATCTACACACGCAAGCACTCTCAGCCCTGTGTTGCCTAAAGGAAGGAACCTCCAGGCCTGATTCCTCCCCAGAGTCACCACTAGGCTGTTGCACCACAAGAGGAATCCCACCAGCACTAGGACCTGGCTGAGACTCCTCCTCTGGGGCTGGGAGATCGCAGCTGGGATCTGGCAAAACAGGATTAGCACCTGGTGTAGCCTCAATTTCCCCTTGCACTGGAGTAATCACATCCTTCTCCTCATCCTCTGAGTCCGGCTCTTGGCTGGCCATGACATCTGGTAGCTAAAAAGGCCAATGCGATTCTAGGAGTCCTAGATCAAGGGATGTAATAGTGCCACTCTATTCTCCCATGGTCAGGCCTCACCTGGAATACTGTGTCCAGATCTGGGCACCACAATTCAAAAAGGATGTGGAGAAGCTGGAACGTGTCCAGAATGGTGAAGGGTCTGGAAAACATGCCCTGCAAGGAGAGACATGGGTGGGTTACAGACCGCCCGTTTGGGGTGGCCTGCACCTGCCCCTTTCCCCGCTGTATCGGGGCCTCAGCTGCCAGATCAGCAGCCTCCGAGGCCCCGATCCGCCGTTTTGTAGGCTGTGCGGAAGCAGCAAAAGGCCGATTCCCCACGGCTTGGAAAGGGGTGTCCTTGGGGCTTCAAGCCCCAAGAACACCCGGCAACAGTGGGGAGGAGGAAAAAGGGGCTGCTTGGCCCCTTTCTCCTTTGCGTCACTGGGCGCAGCCGTGTAAAGGCTGTGCCCAGCGACGCAAACCCCAGGAGGAGCTCCGTTTCAGAGCTCCTTCTTGCATCACGGAAAGGGTGCTCTAGGCGCCCTTGCGCGGTGCAAAGACATCACGTCCACGCCACCTCGTTTGGAGGTGGCGCGGTCGTGACGTCATAATGGTGGCCGCCATTTTGTACGGACTGGGTCTGTACTAGGGTTAGGGGCACCAGGAATCCTAATATGGACGTAGTCTGTATTTTCAGGCCCGTCTGTAATGGGCCTTAGTGAGCTGGGTGTGTTTAGCCAGGAGAAGAAATGGTTAAGAGGTAATATGATAGCGTTGTTTAAATATCTGAAGGGATGCTATATTGAGGATGGAGCAAGCTTATTTTCTGATGTTCCAGAGGACAGGACCCAGAAAAATGGATGCAGGCTACAGGAAAAGAGAATCCACCTCAAATTAGGAGGAACTTACTGACAGTGAAAGGTTTTTACAGTGGAACACACTCCCTTGGAGACTGGTGGAGTCTCCTTTCTTGGAGGTCTTTAAACAGAGGCTGGATGGCCATCTGTCGAGGGTGCTTTGAGTTCCTGCATGGCAGAGGATTGAACTGGATAGCCCTTGTTGTCTCTTCTAATTCTATGATTCTATGAGTTCATCTTCTTCTTATCTGCTTTCTTCACTGTCCAGCTCTCACATCTGTACTTGATAATGGAGAATTCAATGGCTTGTTCTAACTTTAGTGCTCAGTTGTGCATCTTTACACATTAGGATTTTGTCTCGTGCTTTCATAGCTGCCTTTCCCATTCTTAGTCATGTTCTGATTATTTCATAGAATCATGATTATTTCTTGACTGCAGCTTCCATTCTTATCAATGTTTAAACCAAGATATGGAAAATTCTTTAACTATTTCCATTTCCTCATTATCTAAGTTGAATTTATGTAAATCCTCCGTGGTCATTATTTTTTATTATTATTTTTAGCAATAGACCTGCCTTTACACTTCTTTTATGTTTTTTTTTAGTAGTTATTGCAAATGCATGATGCTTTCTGCTAATAGTATGATGTTGTCTGCATATCTTAGATTGTTCCTCCAAGCTTCACCCTTCCTACTACTGATTCTAAGCCTATTCTTCATGTGATTTTTTTTGTATATACAGTGGAACCTCGCCATACGCGCGCTCGCCATACGCGGCCTTGACAGTAGCAGCTTCTGGCTGTTCCAGCGCTGTGGTGTTTACACACTTTGCATCCCCAGAGTTCCTGTAAGCCACTCCAGGGCTGCATCAGGGCCACCTAAGTTGGCCTAAAGCCAGTGTACACTGATCTTCCCCTTGTGGTGGTGGAATGCAACCTTTCTTCCTCCACTGCAGTTCCTTACACATCCTACAATCTGCCCTGCAAGGCTGGAAGACTTCCATAACATATATTTGGCACCAAACGAAACTGAAAGGGAAGAAGAAAGAGCTGAAAAATATAAATGCTACTATGAGTGTCACATCGGATTAAGGCTATGGCTTCATAATAAAGAAGAGCCTTTGAGAAATGGAATATGAATTATTATTAGCTGATTCTTTAAGAGACAAGTAATATTGTCTTATTATGTTTAAATGAGATGCATAGTTAAGACATTTAATTTGAAATATCACCATTATTGATTTCTGCATTTTTATCAGGTAGATGTCAGGAGTACCAGTGGAGCATAAAAAGCTTTTCAGCCACAGCATTGCTTGAATAAAGGCAGAGTCTGACCCACACAGATCTCTTCATTACTATGAAATTATTTATTCATAAATTCTCTATTGCTATTCTGCTGGAGTTCTACTTGGGAAAGCTCAAACTGACAGATCATTAAGCCTCAGAATATGAAAACAGAATTTTATGTGCAATTTCTGCAAATACTGAAATCAGTTGATAGAGCAAGTAGCCCATCATCAGCACTGCACTGAGATATGAATATATTAAAGAACAATTTCTCATTAAAAATGTATATAGATTACTGTGTAAAAGCTGGAGCTTGTGAGGTTATAAACTCTGATTACATTTAGTGGTGATATTTTCTATCAATGGAGTAATCAGTACCTTGTTTCCCATTAATGGTTAGTGTTATTAATTACAAATACTTGTTTGTATATCCACACTTATGCTTCTGCTAAAAATCTGGTCTTAAAGCAGTATTATTATGTTTTCTCTCTGAGGAAACATGGCAGCCAAGTAAAAAAAGGTGGATGATTTTGGAAATTAGTTTCATATTCTCTGAAATACTGATCTTTACTTATTGAATATTTTTAATGTTTTTTCAATATTTAATTGTTTCAATAAAATGTTACGTCTCTTTCACACTACACAATTATAGCACTTCAGTCCCATTTGAACTGTTTTGTCTTTGTCCTATTGAATCCTGATGCTTATAGGTTGCCAGAGAGTTCTCATGCCTCACCAAATGACAAATCCCAGGATTCCATACGTTGTTGCCATGGGGGTTAAAGTGGGATCAAAGTGCTATAACTGATTGACATGAAAGGCACCATTAAATACAGGATACATTTCCTATAGGAAAATAAGTAAGAAAAAAAAATGCAAGCAGGATAATTGAGAGAGAACCAGTTGTGTTTTTCCCCTTATTATTTTTATGTTTATTAGTAGAATCAATTGACAAAAATGGTTTCTGTTCTGCTTTTTATTCAGCATATCTGATGAGAGAACTCATGTGGTCCTCTAGATCTTTGACTGCAACTCCCAGCAGGCTTCACTGCATAGCTAATGATGAAAAACTAGGTGTGACTAGGAGGTGAAGGGGCTACACACCACACCAGGTGACACCTCAAAAAAGGGATGACACCTGGTAGGTCTGTCCACCTGTTGCACAGGGTACGGTGCTGCTGCAACTGAGTAGGCCCTTCAGCTTCTGATGGGGCTACTAGCCAGTTGGGAAAGGGAAATGCTGACAGTGGTGGCAGTGACAGCAGTGGCACCATGGTCTCCTTGTCTTCCTGCATCATTGCCTTCTTTTTCTTCCTGTCTGGATGTCAGGCAGCAGCAATAGATTACTGCAGCCTTTGGTGCCTACCCCTTCTTCTCCGCTATCATGTCTTTCTTGGCCAAGGGAGCCAAAGCAGTGGAGAAGGAGACATGGATGTGTATCCCTTTCCAGCTTCTCTGCTACCATGACCTTCTTTGTCAAGGCAGCCAATGCCACAAAAAAGTAGGCATGGGCACACACCCCTCTTGAGTTTTCCATGGTCATGGTTCTCTTGACCAAGGGAGCCAAGGCAACAGAAAAGGAAATGAAGTGCAGGCCTCTTCTAGCATCTCTGCTGATGTGGCTCTCTCTCCCAAGTTGGGCAAGGCAGTGGAGAAGGAGGCACAGGCTCATGCCCCTTCTGTCCTCTCCCACTGCCTCACTTACCTTGTTAGCCAGCCACCTACCCTGCTCCAGCATCCCTTTCTGGGTCTGGGTGGGTGGCAGCTGGACAGCCTGGTGAGCAAGGCAGCAAGAGAAGAAGGAGGGCAGGGTAGGACCCTGCCACAACCTGAGAGCCCATTCTGGGTATGTTCAGCAGTGAGCTGGAAGGCAAGTGAGGCAGAGGGTATGCAAGCAAAGCAGAGGAAGAGTGGGGCACCACTCCCTTGAACACCCTTTCTGGACTCCCACATCAGGTGACACCAAACTTAGTGATGACCGGTGAAGAATGCAGAGAATTAGCAAGAATAAAAAGCAGCACAGAAAGCATGAATGGAATCACTAATAAACAACAACAAAATACTCTCGTGTTTAATTATCAATACTTGTGTTACTAATTGATTGCATTACAACCAAGAAACAATCCTGTTTCACACTATTGCATTGCTGTAGTTAATGAAAATATCGCTGAATGTTCAGCATTGTTAATAAGGAAGAAACATGACAAATAGGAATCATTTGTTTTTGTTTCATATAATATTGAACAAATGCTTAATTCCCAGTACTTGACTCAGTTAATACGTCCTAAAAGTGCCTAGTAAGTTAAATAGCAACAGGATGGCCTATTTTATGAAGACTTTGTCTTACTAGAACAAGAAGTGGTATTCCTAGTTAATAATGTTATTATGCTATAAGATTTTGTGAATCAGAGCAAGACTAATTTATATGGCTATAGGAAACATATTCAGTATTCTGTATATTGCAAGCATATTCAGGAGTAAACATGTTGGCCATGCAATAAAATACAACAAAATCTAAACCATTTCAGATTTGTTTTTGTTTTTGGCAGTGAATTCTAAATCTAAAATGTTTACCTTTCTCTTCTAGCATGATTTTTAACATTTTTTTTCTGCTGAAGAAACCAGTAAAGCCTTGAAATATTGCATGATGCATTTTATGATTTGAAGCTGGCCCAATAAAAGTATTGCTGCTTTGTGTAATATAGTCAGTATATAGTTTCTCTATGTTTTTTTTAAAATTAACAGAAATGGAAAGATTTTATAATTGGATGGCCATTTACTTCAGACTCACAATTCTTCAGCCAAATTTAATAGTAATTTGAACAAAATTTGAGTCAAATATGGTTACTCTCCTGTCTTAACTGAAATAACTATTTGAAATTCACTGTACATTTGACTACTCTACTTCTAAATCATTTTTACACATACATATTTTGTGGCTTCTTGCAATATCTGAATTGTGGATTATTAGTTCCAAACAATTCTGGCTTACTTCTTCCAGATTAGTCTGCCAGTACATTCACCCTTTGCATTAATCTATTTGTTTGTTTATTGTGTTTGTAATCACTTCAAAATATTAAAAATGAGGGGAGGGATGATTTGTGTGTGTGTGTATGTGTTTCTCATCATTTATTTCAAACTTTAAAGATCTTTCTTACCAGCAGACCACACACACTTACAAATAACTAGTTGTCTTAGCAGCATTAAAGCATCAAGCTCAAGATCCAGTGTGAAAGCAAAGAAAAATAATGCATACATGAAAGAGCTATGGATACAGATAGAAGGAATAGAGATTTTAAAAGTGGAATCTGAGCTATTATTATGTTTGAATGATAATTGTTTAAACTGGAAAATATACAAAATGCTGTTAACGATAGAAGTGGGAGGTATTTAAGATAAAGTGGGCACAAAATAATGGCCATACAATACAATTGGATCAATAGACGAAAGCACAGGTCCAAAACACACTGCAGAAGTAATCCAGTTTGAGACTGCTTTAACTGCCCAACTGCTCAATGCTAGGGAATTCTGGAAACTGTAAGTTTGTAAGACATTCAGCCTTCTCTGTCAGAGAGAGCTCTGGTGCCACAATTGACTAGAATTCCCAGGATTCTCTAGTACTGAGCTAGGGCAGTTAAAGCAAAGTTTCAATTGAAACCAGTACTATATGTACTAAATATATTAGATGATAATTTAGGAAGAGAAAATGAAAGACTAATATTGTGTAAAATAACAATGAACAGATTAATATATGTTCAATATTGGAAGTAAGAGGTGTTACAAACCGCCGCTTTGCGGCGGTCTCCCGGCGCTGCTCTTTGCTCTGCGAGGGAGTCGCAGCATACAAACCATGCAACTCCCTCGCGGAGCAAAAAAGAAGCTCCAAAATGGAGCTTCTTCCTGTGGCGCCGTTATGATGTCGTGAGGCGCCCATGGCTCACCTGCGATGTCATAACCACTGTGACCGTCTGGACGCTATGCGTCCAAGACGTAAACATGGCGGCGGCCATGTGGAATGGCCGCTGCCATTTGTCATGGACTGAGTCCGTGATAGGGAAAGGGGCATCTAGAAGAGACGCCCCTTTTTTAAAATGGGACGTCCTGAGGATGTCCGAAATGGCGGTCTATAACCTGCCTTAGTGAAAACACTAATGCAAGAAGAATGGATATTGAAGATAGGTGACTTAATGGAAATGAATAAATTAATAATATTATTAAAGAAAAAGACAGTTCAAAAAAGATTGGGAAATATTGAATATGAGTAAAAAATTAAAAACTTTATTGATAATAGACATGTTAGATTAGATAATTCAAATTTAGTAATATAAATATTTGTCATTTATTGGAGATGATCACTGTACATTTCATAAATTGAATATTAAATTATATAATGATTGTAGCCAACAGCTGAATTAGGTCATAATTCTATTGATTTTGTATAAATATGATTTGTATTAAAATTAATACATATAGTTTATAAAATATGAGCAATAAATTATAATGAGCATCCTCTAGGACTAAGACTAGGGCTAGGACCAGTCATATAATTAATGGAGAGATTTCAAGTCAATTACTGCCTTTCCACCTTTCTTATCTCAGAAGGCTGTGGAGGTGATAAAATGAGACTAGTGAGCACTGTATAAACCAACCTTTGCAAGTCTGCAAAAAGTTTACAAGAAAAATAATAAATAATATAAAGAATATAGACGTCTAAAGAATATCTACTATAACTTAAAAGCCTAAATTGTATTTTCTCCCTCTTATATTTAGTCGTTTACGATTTTAACTTCCTTTTGATACATTCAGTTCTTTGGTTCATCGTTACTGATGAGAACATTTCCCCCCATAAATTTCTATAATTCTCTATATACATTTCTTTAAGGTTTCTAAACATTTACCATTTTTCTGTTGCTACATCTAAGCTGTTACAGATATTCATATATGCTAAAATGATTGATTTCCCCCCTCCATAAATTTTTAGGAATATTTTAGAACTGAATTTATTCTCTCTCTCTCTCTCTCTGTTTTTTATTATCCTCCCTTCCTACTTCCCTCTTTGCATTATTTGCTAAGCACTGATTAAACAAATAAAAGTCAATTTGATTTTAATTATCTTTAGTAGCATGGAAGCTACTTTTCTTTCCTACTCAGTAAAAAAGCCTATAGTCATCAACACTGTCATCTTTCCATACTACCCAAAAGCCAAGTGATATTTGTGTCAAATTGAGGTAAATGCCCAAACATCTTATATTATTAATCAATGTTGAGAACATGGGTTGATTTTCACCCTGACAGAGTCCAAAAGCAGAAGTTATGTTCAAAAGGAGAGTTCAGAATTGCAGTCATGGAAATTCTGAAAGGAAGACAGAGCCAAGGTAAATGTAATGTACTCCTTTCTTTAACTGTAGACCATAGTGGGAATCATGAGCCCTCTAGATGTTGTATTGAAACTCCCAGCAATCCTAGCATAACTAATGGTGAAGTGTACTGGGTGTTGACGTTCAGTAACATCTGGAGGTTACATAGTTTTTATCCCTTCGTAAACTGTGGTAGTTAAGACAAATACTATCTGATTATGGAGACAAATAGGATAAAATTCTGCTGGTGTGTTGTATGTCACTGGAGTGTATCGCATAGGGCTCCAGAATGCAATGACACGGAACAAAAGGGGCGGGAGAGGATGGAATGGGGAAAGGACTCATTTTATCGCACGCCAGAACGGCCGATGCAGCCGGAAGTCCCTGTTCTGTTCCAAATCCATGCCAGAGAGGCTGAAATCGGCCTTTGGGGAAGGATTTGGAAACAGAACAGGGACTACCAGTGATGGCGGCGGCATTCCAGAGTGCATAAATGCGTGCTTTCTCCATTCCATTCCCATAGCATCCCCTTTTGTTCCATGCCGTTTGCATGCCTGGAGCTCCATGTGCTAAGCTCCACTGCAACTGCACAAGTACTAATCATAGAGCAGGAAGAAGGCCACAGGCAAGAAGGCAGTAAAAAAGTAGGCTACTTTGAGCTGGTAGATTTTGCCTGCATTCCCTCACTATGGGAGTCTGGCTAAATGAGCAGCTGATGAACGCAATATGGCACCTTCTCCCCTAGCCGTCTCCCTCTCTTTCTCCCCCTCCACACATTGCAGCAAAATTGGCTTATTCATTTTATAAGCTACTGTACTTCTGCTGTCACACTTGAAAATTCTCAGAAAGGAGGATATGATTGTGATTCTCTGAATTAATTAAAATCTGATTTGGAAGAGATTTGGAAAATGTAGCAGTCTGGGATTTTCTATTTCTGCTGTTTACCTTGCATGCCAGATAGTTTACCTAATTTTTTGCTAACTTTCTTCATTGACAGTGCCGTCATATTTTATTTATTTGCATCTACTGATGGCCCTTAATGGATTTTGCCATATAATGTTTTTCCACTTTTACTTTAATACTTTAATCATCTTTTATTCCAACATGTTATGGTTAATCATAGATGTATTTCATTACTGGAGCCAGCAGGAGTTAGCTATTAAATTATCCATTCAGAAAACAAACAAACAAAAGATTTATACACTTTATATGAAAATGCACAGCGAGAAAGTTAGTAATCCATAAGACTAATTAGCAACAAACCCATTTGGCCAAAATGTAAGAAGCAATAAAAACAGATATTTACGTTGTCTGTATTAAACATTGGCAGATTGAATTGAATGTGTGTGACCTGACAACCTAAGACATTTCCACCTCTCTTAAGTTGTCATTGCAATCTCTTTCATTCGTTGCTAGAACAACCTCTATAAGTTCATTAGTGCATCAGAACATGACAATATGTAGAAAAAACTGTAGTTGTTGCTCAAACTTTGTAAAGACTTCTTCTTTCAGACCATTAATCCATGAACCAGCTTTCCAAAGATGTCTCCATTTTCTGTATGAACACCTGATTGTGCAGCTAGCTCCTCCTCTCTTCTATAATGAATGGGTTGTTATTATGGTGCTGGTTTCTTACCTATGTATTTCATTTTTATCAGGTTTCGTTTTAGGATGGTCAGTGAAAAGTAAACATGGGCTTAAATTATCTTGAGCATTATTTAACCTAGCATTGCAGCAATAACGTGCCAGAGCTAAGGAAGTTTCTCTTTCTATTGTCTTATTCTTCTTGTCGTTATTGTTTTGCATTTACCCTAACATACTAAAACCTGTTCTCACTGCCTTTGCTTTCAGCAGAGTAAAGGGGGGGAAAGCTATAATTGTAGGGAAATCCCCATCAGCCCTGAAATTGCTGAGAATTACATTTCCATTCATTTATCAGAATTTGCCACCATTTTAAAATTTTAAATGTTGAGAATTAAACGACAGCTTCACCCTTTCCATAGGACATTTTGTTAATTTACATTCAAGAAGAATTTACTGAAATTTACTAAATTGGATGTGAGAGAAGTCAACTAACAGATTGCTCATTCTTTAAGATGGGTGATGTTTTTATTCCAGTTAGATTTTAATATGCAAAATTAACAAATTTGCCAAACGTTCAATGTGGAAGGAAATTGATGTAATATATTTGTCCATCCTTAACTAGTCTTTAAATACTTTTGTTGTGGCAACTGATCTGACCGTCGGGTTTTCCAAGCAGAAAAGATGCTGAACAAAAATAATAATTATGCAATGGAACCATGATTTCTTTTCTTCTTTGTGTCTTCTTTGTATACAATTTTAGACAATGTCAAAGAGAGCAAGTCAGTATACAAATGGTCATGATAGTAGAGATGGGGGGGGGGGAACCTTGTCCTTGATGTCAAGGACATCAAAACACTTCATCAACTGCCAAATTTAAAAAAAATAGAGAGAGGGAAAGAAACAGACAGACAGACAGGAATGTATGGGCTTTTTTGTGACCAAAGATCAAAACTTTATTGTACACGTGTTTCTAACAAAAGTTACTTGAATAAAGATAAACAATTGTTGTTAAGGTGCTTGTGTTTCTTAGGCATGGTATGAGCCGTGCTGGCGGTGTACTAGGGTTAAGGGACCATGCGGCAACCGCATGGTCCCTAACCCTAGTGTAACAATGGTGGCAGCCCTTGAATACGGGTGCCACCATTGTTATGTGACAGACACATAGAATCTGCATGTTGTGCCACACTTGTGATGTCACGAGTGTGCCATTGGTGCCTTTGAGCCTCCTTTTTGGGAGGTCTGTAATGTGCCTTATTTCACTTGTTAAGTTTCTTTCTTAGTTATGACTGTAATAACAATGGTTTTCTTATATAAATCTCTACAGAATATCAAAGTTCTAGTCTTCAAGGACACTCACACAGTCCTTATATAGAATCTTTTCTTAAACCAAACTAATATTTCTGCCACTCAGGCTAACTATATCCCTCAGGATGTCTTCTTTTCTAAAACTCCTTTACCTAGAGGTCTTCATAGAAACTAAATCCTTCTTCTCTGGACTGTAGCCCTAGGATTCCTACCCTGGAACCCTCAAAATCTGTCCCTCTCTGGACACAGCAAAATCCTATCATTCTGAAGACCAAACCCTATCTAACCTTCCTTCCAACTGACACTGAAAGGGTTTTTATCTCCTCCCAGCCAGCATTTCATTGGCTACTGTCAGCTGACTCGTGGTTAGCTATTACTAGCCAAACCCACATCTGCCTTTTCTCTACAGTTTGATAATGCAAAGAAGTCCCAAAATGTGAAAAATCATCAGAAAATATGAATCAATTGTCTGATGTGTGTGGGGGGAGTTTTGCAGCAATGAAACAAGCAAAGACTGACATCCCTATGTGTTAATGTTGCTGAAAGACTCTAGATATTTTAAATTTAAATATTTTAAATTTTCAGTTACTTACTACAAAAAAAAAAATTCTGGATGCTATGCTATAAGTCACTGGCCTCCCTTCCCCCTTGTTGTTACCTCACCAATTACCACAAAACCCAAACAGCAGTACAAGGCACAACACAATCAAACACTTGAACAAATTCCTCCTCAACTACTTATAAGTAAAGCCATACACCCATAACTAAAAATTTACTTACATTGCAATAATAATAATAATAATAATAATAATAATAATAATAATAGATGATGATGATGATGATGATGATGATGATGATGATGATGATGATGATGATGATTGTGGTGTTATTTTTGTGGAGTCTAGACTATAGGAGAGCCAGCATGTTGCGGTGGTTTGAGCATCAGGCCATGACTCAGGATACTATGGTTTGAACCCTCACTCAACCATGGAAACTCTTGGGGTGATTTTGGTCAAGTCACATTCTCTCAACCTCAGAGCTAGTTAAAGGTGATCCACCTCTGAACAAATCTTGCCAAGAAAACCCTGTGGTAGGTTTGCTTTAGGCTTTCCATAAGTTGGAAATGACAAGAACAAACAGACAAGCCATGCACATTACGCATGTCTGATCATTCTATTTAGTTTGGGTTCATGCTTAACCATACACAAATAGTTCTATCTATCTATCTATCTATGACTTGGAGATACAAATGAACAAATACACTATTTTTTAGGAGGGAAGTAGCTAAGTATGTTACTCGTTGTTTTGAAATAGTTACTTCATCAATCTGCCCAAGCACACAGCACATATATTATATAATAATATAATACAGCATAGTACCTACTAAACTGCTACACTCACACAAAATAAAACAAAACAAAAGAAAAATGGCACACCAGATTGATAAACTTTCTCCCATCACATAATGTATTCTTGGCTTTACAGGATAACTAATAAATGAACAGCTGCAATAGTTTACACCAACTGTAAACACAGATTAACAAACCCTAAAATTGTAGGCAACCATACAACAAATGTTACTCACAATGTGTTTTATGGTTATAGCAAATGCTAGAGGGGGAAAAAGTTATAAGAAAAAAATCCTGCAACTTGGAAAACATTCTAAAGTAGAAGGATTCAGAGAGTGACAAAGCCATGGAAAACTTCAAAGACACAGCTATAAAATTATGTGAGACACATAAAAGGAACCAATTCAGTTGAAATTAATGTATCATTGGCAGAATGAACTATACTACCAATATTGAACTTGAATTTGAACTGTAGAATCAAAAATACCCCACAACTATGAATCATTTTATCATACACCACAAAATAAACATTAACCAAAAGGTTAATAATGCAGGTAGCATACAAGAAATATTCCAGAAATACATCTGTGTTTTCTAATTTTCAAGGAAAGCATGCAAAATGATCTTTTATAAAACCATAAAACACCTCTGGCTACCCTATATGTATATATTCATAGGTTTAGATAATATTATGAGCTATAGACTACATCTACATGACAGAAATAATCCAGTCTGGCACTACTTTAACTGCTATGGTTCAACACTTTGGAATCCTGGAATTAGTAGTTTTTTGTGGCACCAGAACTCTCTGACCAGAAAGGTTAAATAGATCGCAAAACTACAAATCCCAGGTTACATACCATTGAGTGATGGCAGTTAAAGCTATGTCAAACTACATTAATTCTGCAGTGTAGATGCAACCACAGAATGGGCAAAAAGATAGTGAAGGGTTCTTTCCAGTTCTGTGATTGTTGGTGTAAGTATCAGATTGGATAATACATTTTCCTTTCCATTTCTTTTTAAAAATAGATGTGGTCCACAGTGGCGAAAGACATTCATTTCTGATAGCCCATCTATATGTCTTACATTTAGCTTTGTTTAGTCCTTGGAAAGTAAACACAGGACTATTTTGCAAGTCTGATTATTGACTGGGTGTATTCCCAGCTGTAGAATGATTTTATCCAGGCTGTGCATGTCTTATGATTATATTATTCAAGATTGTTTCTACCAGTTTGAAATTGTCTTGTGGATTTTAATTGAGAAATTATTCCATGTATTTTTTTGCAACTGGTTATTGTTTTAAATAGATATCTTTTTGTCAGCCACCCTGAGATCTTCCCATAAAGGGTGGAATATAACCATTTTAATAAATAAATAGTGAAATAGTTATATAAATAAAATCACTCTCTCTAGAGACCATGACTTCTATTCAAATTATTTAACTTCATTATTTTATCCTGTTATCATAGAGTTCACTGATAATGAGGTGTTTGGAAGTCTCTTCATTGAACAGGTTTCTGGTAAGTTTGAACAACCTGAGCATAGTAGGGATATCCATATGTCATATTAATTGCAGATATAGTCTGATTAGATTCTTCTTGTTTGAAAGAGTTTACATATAGCATTAATGTGCTAACACATTTCAGCACAATATGTTAACACTGTTTATGGTAGACCATGGTTCATGTAATCATGCTGGATATCAACAAAATGATTTACTGAAACTAGGTGAGAGAAAATTTTTAATAATATAGATGGACTGAACAAACCCAAAGTGGAAGGTAAAAATGAACTTAACTATTGATTCAATGGAAATGTATTGCACTGCATTTGATCATTGATATTTGATTGTAATTTGTACCACACAAACCAAAATATTTAGTCTGTTGCATTTTATTTGTTTAATAATAATAATAATAATAATAATAATAATAATTTGTATCCCGCCTCTCCCTGTATTGGATCGAGGCAGGTAACAACAAACAAAAGAACAATAAAAATGCTACACAGCAAGTCACAAGTAAAAACATTACAAAAATACACTAAAACTCCCTCCCACCCTAAAATAATGTTTAAACAACAATTCCCAATAAAATGCTCCCAATAAAATCAGAATTTATATTTGATTTATATTTGGTTTCTCTGCCACCTTTTCCCCAAAAAGGGACCCAACGCGTCTCACAAATTCTCATGAACATATCACAATAAAACAATTAAAACATCAGCTAAAAACCATATAAAATTACAAACATTAAAACCGCAATAAAACCACACTAAGGGCCGAAACCGACTGGCAGCTTCAGCCAGCTACAAGGTGGCTTGGGGGCATGGCGTTTCACCCCTAAAACCACAGTAATAATAAATAAATAATAAAATATTTATTTATATTCCACCTCTCCCTTTCGAGGATCGAGGCGGCAAGCTAGTAAAACAATTACATAGACAACAAATAAAATCCTCTAATCCCCTTAACCCTCCCTGCTTCTCCTAAAATTACAAATAAAACATAGAAACTACAAGTAATTTCAATACAACAGATCGCACACAGTTCCACGAAGTCTACAACAAAGATTTGGAACAGTTCCCACTCCATATAACAAACACCCCATATAAAAACCATCTCATGATTACACATTAAAAACCTACCTTAATAAAATTCTGAATTTTAAGGAAAATACAGTTTAAAATATAAGGGATTATGTGGATTAGAATAAAAGTACAGTTAACTTTCTATTTTTAATTATAATATTAATTCATAAATAACTGTCAGTGCAGTAGTATTACACAATTACATATAATATATTCAAGAATAAAAAATAAAAATAATTAACATTCACTTGTGTCATACTCATTATTTCTGCTATACTTATATAGTACTAAATAACTTAAAAGTTATTTTATCCAGATCTGTGTTAAACTTTATATTTCCTATCTTGCTTTTGTTGAAAATTCAAAACCAGTTTTATTTCTATTTCACATTTTTCATTACATCTATATCTTTCCAAAAATCCTTTGTATATCTACCTCTATTCTTAATTATCTTTTCTTTTCCAAATAAATATATCTTTTTAAACATCACTAATATCCATACATGGCTCTATGACCCTATATCATCTTATAAACTACTCAGAATTAAATATATTTAACCAGCACACTACCCTCACTGACTTTTAAATTCTACAAGGCCCCTAGGATACAATTATTTCTCTAATCATTCCAATATTGGAGCTCAAAGTTTCTTTTCTTAAAGCCATTTAACTACGTTGGCAAGACTTCCCACTCTATTTTCCAGTAATTTAATACAAGGAGTCTTTCTTTCTTCCTTCTTTCCTTCCTTCCTTTTTTCCTTCCTTCCTCTTCTTCTGGTGATTTGTCATTGATTTTAATAAAAGTAAGCTTATCCAGTTCAAATATATCTGCTAGCTTTATCAATCAATCATCTGTTGTTGGTATCTCCTTAACTTTTCATTTCTTGGTGTACTTTTATAAGATGCCATAATCATATATAAAAATGACTCTCCCGTATTTTCATTCATAGTTTGCATTTAGTATATGTGTCATTTTAAAGAGCTATAGTTCTGCTTTCATTGAAAAAATAATTCCAATTGTCTGGGTAATGAATATATGTATTTTGACCCAAAAATCTAAGGCAGATCCATGTGATAAAAATAACCTGGGTTTTT
>NC_056524.1:120284825-120322041 GCF_019175285.1 Sceloporus undulatus
TAGATTGTCCATCTAAATTGTACTCCTTGGCACCCCATTGTGATGATCTCTGGAACTGCTTCCACAGGGCTCACGACTGGGAAGTGGTGGAAGGAGACTGCCCTTGGGGCTGATCTGAGATTGGCCTGAAACAGATGGGCTTAAAGAAGCTCCTTCTGGCCACTTTGAAGGCATGACATTTACATGACACATGCCCCCCAAAGCAGCCCATAGCCACTTAGATGCCATGCTCCAGTCCTTTGAATCAGAGCAAAAAGGAGCAAGGATAATCTGGCTCCTGGCAATGCAGCTTGGATTCTGTGATGGCAGCCTGCTTTGGGAGTGGGCCATGTGGTTGCCACAGTCCCAGCCCTCTTATGGCTGGAGCAGCTTCATGCCATGCCTTCCCTCCTGTCTGTTCCAGGCACATCTTACAAAGCCACAGGCTTTGGGAGGGAACACTTCAGATTTGGCCTTCCAAATATGACTGTCTGATATAGCAACCAATTTCTTTACATTGCGCTTGGGGTCAGGCAATTCACCTAAGGGATTGCTGAGGAGGTGTCCAAGGGTGATATTTGGGCCTCATCTGGACCCACACCAGGTTTCCCCCCCTCGCCTTTGTTTTGTCAGTTTGCTTATTCCCAGGCCTTAAACAGTTTAAATAGGTTATATCATTATTGTGAAAAAGCTGGAAGGTAAATGAATAAAATAATAATTATAATAATTTTAGCAGTTTTACCGCTCTGTGTGAGAATACAAGGGTTTATGCACAATTGTTATTGTTATTTTTGGGGGGATGGAGTGAAGACACAGAATAAATTACTTATCTTGAAAACAGTCCTGAAGAATCTTGTGGTTTAATGATCATTCAGTGTGTCAAGGTGAGTATTAATGAATATTTATTAATGAAGGGAACATATAACTCCCCTGTAACAGGCTAGTGGTTTGTTTCTGACCACAGTTTAAAATGTAGTTTAAAATGTTGGTTATTACACATAATGCTCTGTATGGCTTGGGTCAATACTATCTAAAAGCTGGATTTTTCCTATATAACTCTGCCCAAATAATGAGATCTCTGAGGAAAGATTTCTTCATGTTCTCAGCACTCTCACAAGCGTGCTTGGTGAGGACACAGGAGGGCCTTTTGACTGGCTGATCTCTGACTGCTGAACTCCATCCCAAGGGAGGCTGGTTTAGTTCCCTCTCTGCTTTACTTCTGATGGCATGCAAAAACTATTCCATCCAGCCACCCACCCACCCTTTTTAGACAGGCTTTTCAGGGTTCTTAATACATTGTTTCTGCACTTGTTTCTCATCAGTTATGCTTTAAATCTGGTGCTGTTTTTATCAGATAATTTATTTAATTTAATACAACCCCCACTCCCCCCCCCGGTAGCCAGCATGGTGTAGTGGTTTGAGGGCTGGACTACAACTCTGGAGAACAGGGTTCAGTTCCCAGCTTGACCATGGAACACACTGGGTGACCTTGGCATAGTCACACTCTCTCAGCCTCAGGGGAAAGGCATTGGCAAACCTCCTCTGAAGAAATCTTGCTACAAAAATCCCATGATAGGGTCACCATAATTCAGAAACAACTCGAAGGCACATAACACATAAAGATTCATGTTGCAAACTACTGTATCTTGGGTTCTGTACTGTGAGAAATATGGGATATAATATTATTTGCCTCCCCAACCCTGACAATTATATACTCCTAAAGAAGACATTTCCCTTTTGTCCAGAAGTGTGTATAATTTATGGCTAAGATTTATCCAGAAACACTATTTTATGCTCAGTCTTATAACTGCTATCCTAGGAAGTGTGTGGTCCCTGCAAGACACTAGAGGAGCAAACTAGTTCCAACCCCCTAGGAAATGGTCCATCTCTGTTGTAAAATGTGACAAAATGAGGTGCTTGTGATTTATGTTGAACTTCATAGTGTAGTAAGAAGGTAACAATTATAATATTTAAAGCAAACCTGTAAATAAAGTCAGTATCATTATTTTCATATTGGAGATGAGGGAAGTGGAACAGAGAGACTGATACAATATATGTTTAAGGTTACCTAGCAACTTCAGAGTAGAGCTGGGAAGTAGTCAGTGGCATTTACATGTGGACAAGTGCTTACCATATCTATACTTTCTGAATCTGTATACGTATTGTATACATATTGGAGCATATAATCACAGTCAGCGTAATGATAATAAAAATGCATATTGGAAAACCTTTTCTCACATCTCCAGTTCCCACCAACTGTGCCTCTGAGGACAATGGATATGAGAGAAGATTCTTCCCTGAAATTTCCTTCAAAACCTAATAGGTTTTCAAAAATGAAACAAACTACGGAAACTATTTTACCAGATACAGCAACAGTATGAATGATCAATGAATCAATCATATTCTTCAGACCAATTAGACATTATCATCCCTTTCTATCTCTAGTGACTACAATAAACTAGCCCTTGTAAATGTTATTTAATTATTTAGGCCCTGTTTAGATGGGCCATTAAGCCCATACTCAGTACCTGCTAGGGTTGCCCGGGAGCGTCCTTTTTAGACGCTCCCTAACCCTAGTATGTACTGAGTACATAAAAATGGCAGCGCCCTGTCTACATGGGCGCCTCCATTTTGACGTAACAGCCACGTTGCATCCAAACGGCAAGCACGTGACCATTACGTCTTGGTGCCGCTGAAAGGCGCTTGTGGTGCCCTTTCAGCAGCACCCAAAGGAGCTCCAAAACGGAGCTCTTTCTGCACCAGTGTTACTAAAGAGAAAGGGGCCAAGCGGCCCCTTCCTCTGCCTCCCCACCACTGTCAGGGTGTCCTTGGGGCATGAAGCCCCAAGGACACCCCTTTCCAGGCCATGGTGAAGCGGCGTTTTGCCACTTCCCTGAGGCCAGGAAAAGCGGTGGATCGGGGCTGCTGTGGCAGCTCAGGCCCTGATCTGTCGGGGAAAGGGGTGGGTGCAGGCAGTCTGTATCCCACCTTAGTTATTTAACCAATTGCTTACATGTTTATCTCACCTTACCCTGAATAAGGTCAAGGCATCATACCTGCTTTCCATCATCCTTCACCTTCACAAAAACTCTGAGAGGTAGATCAAAGTGGCCATCAGTGAGAAGTCACTCAATGAGTTTTGTGGCTCAGTAAGGATTAGAATCTGGATCTCTCAAGGTTATAATTAGTAGTCATTATACAAACTTCTTACAATATGTGTAAATAACAGTGAAGCATACATCTTTCTTACTTTTTTGTTGCTAGTAATACACTTAGGAAAAATCAAAATCTGCTGTCATTATAACAAAAGAAATATAAATTTTGAAATATTTGAAATTTTCAAATGCAACAGAATTGTACAGTAAGCTATGTCCTCACTGTCATCATGTACATGGAATTCAGACCAGAAACCCTGCTCTCCAACTACATTTGCTTTGCTTTTCATTCTTAGAATGCAAACTGTAAAGGTGCAAATGAGAAATTCTGACTAGCATCCTGTGTGTGAATTAAAATAGCACAACTTATACCATCATAGCTCACTTTTTTATGGGGTCTGGAAAACAAAATTAGGTTGAAATTCCATTCTGACCAAGAAACAATGAAAATTACTCCTAAACCTACCTTGTAAGCACAGCAGCCCCACAACAGGGTCCTTTGTCTGTTGTCATGGAGTGAGAGAAAGAACAGGGATGTGTCCAGTTATTTTCCTGTAGCTGGACACCCTCCAAAAATGTCATCTGTAGAGAGGTTTCCAGGACCCCAGTCTCTGAAGTCTCTGAAGATGCCTATCACTGAGTTACCAGCTACAGAAATATTTCTGGATGCAGACTTACTCATCTCCATGATCTTTGACAACATGGAAATGATAATACGGGGGCAGGGATGCACTGTTTACAAGTAGGGTTGCCATATCCCGCCTGTGGACTTTCCCGGTTTTGGGCAGGTCCGCACGGTCCCACCCCGGTTTGGCCCCGCCCCCGGGATTTCCCCCGCCCCTGGGCAGAGGGAAGAATTCCCTCCCCACTTGGGCTCTGCCACCGCAGCAACAAGGCTGGGGCCCAGGCCGGGAGAGAAAGCCTCCCCTCAGTGAGGCTCCTATTCAAGTGTAGGACACACCAAAAAATATGTGTCCTACATTTGAAAATTTTGTCCTACATTTGTCCCGGTCTGGAGGTCCTGACGAATGGCAACCCTATTTACAAGGATAGCTTTTGGAGGGTAGCATCATATGAAATAGCTACTGAGATGTAACTACGTAACAGACCTACATCTTTTGATGCAGGGTATGGTTTTTGAGCACAACAGTATTGATAATAAAACAACAATAGTAAAGCAGCAGCAGCAGCAACAACAATTTCTGCTGCAAAAGGAACACTGAAGGTAGTTTACAATTGCAAAGTTTCCAAAGACATGTGTTCCTAGCAGACCAGGTAGGAATTACTCTGGACCTCTTGTTTGGAAGGCCTAGTTGAAGAGCTGTTTTAAGCCTCAGTTAAGTCTGGACATGTAGCCATTTTCCCCCTCTTCCTCCTTTTTTTAAACTTTGCATAAGAGAGATCACCCAGACCAAATACAAACTACTACTGGCCATGTACTATGACTTTTTAGGTGCACCCACACACTCCTTATTTTCCCCATTCTAAATAGCCAGCAAAAATCAGGGACAGAGTAGGTAAAAATTCAGTCCAGCTGAAGTTGCTCAGAACCTATCCAAAGTATTTCTGCTGCCTGAAGCCGCACACCAAGTGTTCTCTTTCTCTCTCATACACATATCACATGCACAAAAAGCAGTCTGGACTGACCACTGAATCTTATTTCAGTACTGGAAGAAAATATTTACTAGGGATAAAACAAAGATATTATGCCAAACAACCTTGAATACAGGATTATCAAATGTATTGGCCAAAACAGATAAATTGGGCTACAATGGACCTAAAGAATAAATCTGCATGGCATCTGAACAGCTGAAATATTCACAGTTGACTTTAAGTCACTTAACCATATCATTCCAGCTGTTATCATTAGAAAAATATATATTTCTCTCTGGCAAAAAGCAATGATATGTTAGGATAAAGCAATGAGCCAACTTGAACTTGGTATAATCTCTCATGGGAAACTTCTAAGTGAAACAGATCCAATAACACTGAGTTCAGTGTCCTTTACAGATGTAAGATGCCTTATTCTTTGCTCAAAACCTGAATTAACCAAAACACAGAGGGTATCTACTATATGATTGTATGATGTTTATTTACACTATAGCTTGTTTATACACTAACCAGACCCAATCCTTCTAAATTTCATTAACTGCTTCATACAGTGCTCTATCAGGGTAGAGACAATCTCCACAAAATGCACTCTTTGTATTTTGGGGAAATGTATATTGCTAGATCCTTCTGTGGCAGTGGGGAAATAGTTACAGTATCTTGGAGGAAATATGAAAAATTTTCAGAGATTTTGAAGCAAATAAACAAAAAGAGGAATTTACTGTGGAAAATAAGTACCTGTACTGGAGTAACATGTTAGCCCTATGCAGATGGAATGTTATCTAGGGCCCAGAACAAGACAAGCCAAATGAAGCAGCTTCTGGACACTTTGGAGGCATGGTGTTCAAATAACACATGCCTCCAAAGCAGCCCAAAACCATGCTGAAGTTGTGCTGTGGTCCTTTGGACATGAACAAAAAGGAGCTAGGATGATCTGGCTCCTGGCTATGTGGGCTGGGTCTTGTGGCTGCTGCCCACTTTGAGAGCAGGCCGTGAGGAAAGTGCAATCCCAATCCACTTGCAACAGAGTGTACTTGGGCCACTCTTTCCCGTCCATGTGCTCCTGCCCTAGGTAAAATAGAGGGAATATGATAGCCCTGCAACCTCTGTCCTTGCTCTTTATGTGTGATGACTTAAAATAAGTCTCTTCTATCCATCTAAGTTCTCCATACAATGCAACATTAGCAAAACAAATTGTGTGATGAACCTTTCTGTACAGGAAATATTATGTTGTTCTCAGACAAGTGATCTTTGAATGAGACAAACAATGAAAAATCCAGAGGGTAGTGCTGAGAGATTTTTTTGACCGCTTTGGCTGGTGGCCTGTGGAGTCTCTCAGGGCTCTGTAACCACCCCCCCCCATATGAAATTGTTGGGTGTTGTGTAGAGATTTAAAGTCTGATGCCACAAGTGTGTTGGTGATGCCCAACTCTATTTCCCCATACCACCAAAAACCTAGGGAAGCTGCTTCAGTTCAAAACCATGGGTTGTTTGGCTTTGACAATTGTAATGACTGGGCCTCCAGTCTTTTGAGGACTTTTGTGAGGCAATAAAGAGTTAAGCTGGGACATGCAAATGAGTAATTACATCGCAATTGACGGAAGGCCTGTCAGGGATGATGGGAGTTGTAGCTCTTCACCTCTGGCTCGAACTCACCACCTGGTTGTGCACCGCGCTGACCAGTTTTGGCCAGTGGTTATAGCTTAGCAGAGTTACAGAGAATAGGCTGAAGACCCCGACAAACTCTCCAAGCCTTCTCGCTCTTGCTTCCACAGAAGTCTTCACCCTTCTTCAGGATCCAGCTGGTTCTTGTAGCTTCACCCAAGACACCAGATGACTCAGTAGTCTTATATAAAAGATCTACTTTATTCTACTATATACAGCTCCAAAACTATCCAACACAACAATACTCAACTCCTCACTCTACTACTACAATCCACTCTACTACCCACTACTACTACCCACAAAATACATTGGGATCCATAGTCATTATTATAGTCAATGCAAGATACCACCCACTGTTGTCTGTTTCCACCCATTCTCATTGGTTCTCTTGGTTCATCCTACAATTAGTGGTTTCATCATCTCAGCCTTGACCACTTAACAATTGTTAGGTGTGTCCAATTATTCACTTTACATTTCTTGTCCTTGGCATTCAGGACTTGTTAATTCCATTATCATTTACACCTGTGTGGTTCCCAATTGGCTTCTGCTGAGTCATCCTGACTCTTACATACATGTTTTATTTCACTTACTGTATATCCCATGTTGCTTTTTCCTTGACAAGGCCTACCTGGCCAATCAGTGAACAGGAGCGAGAGTTTCTTGAGCCTGTGTCAAAAAGCATACTTCAGGGAGATAGTTTGTGCTAAGCCAAGGCTAGTAACTACATCTCAACCCCATCTAGGCCAAAGAGTCCATCTCTGTATCAGTTACTTAGGAATGTGTCAGATAGAATGGTTAGGCCTTAATAATTTTGTTTCTGTTGGCTTGCTTGAAATGAATATCTGATAATCATACGTATTGTACCTGCAGGGTCAAAAGATCTTGTATGATTTATATTATTTTTGTTAATAGAATAAATATATTTTTAAAAAGTATCTACTATTCCTACACTTCTTTACACAAGCCTTAGTTTGGTTATCGCTTGCTTAGTTTAGAAAGAGAAGGGAGCTATAAATCCTTAACAAGTACCAGTGTGTGTTAAGGAAAGGTTATCATAAATTCACTGGGTGGTGGCAGCATGATTCAAAGTTCTCCAAGAGTCTCATTCAACTTTGCAGGGAGTGTGAACTGAGGACAAGAGATTCGGGGAAAAATAAAGGATCTGCTGGGACTAAGTGCCAAGGCAGGGCCACTGTTTGGGTTGCTTGGACCACAGGGATTATCACAACAATGGATTGGATGAAGGTTTTTTGTTTGTTTGTTTGTTTTTAATGGAGCTTAATCTGGGGAATACAGAGATTCTCCTTGTCAATTGAAAGACAAATCATTGAATGAGGATAACTGGATTACCATACAACTCCATTGCTACAAAAGCTCCACTGGCTGCTATTCAGTTTCTAGACATGATTCAAAATGCTGGTTATGATTTATAAATCCCTATATGGCTTAAGTCCATTTTCATCTTACCCAACCTACCATATCTTTACACATGAGCCTACACAGGCTGTGCAGTCCTAAAATGGGACCTTATCTCAGTACCACCACCTTCAGAAACAGTTGTTTCGGATGCAATATAGGGACTTTTTGATGGTTGCTTTCCCCTCCCTTGCCTCAATAATACAATACATAAATAGAATTCTTGTGAGATAATTTTAAATCCCTCAAAAATATTTTAAATGTAAAAAAAATGATGACGTCCACAATTAAGAAAAGGTCAGTATAGTGGATACAAGATGCTGGGGGGAGATGTTGAAAGAATGTGAACACAGCATGCCATATAAACACCTGGTGAGGAATAGAACCAAAATAACTTGATCAAAGAAAAAAATAAAAATGACTGATAGCTTGGATAATTAAACTAATGTAAAGGAAATCTGTTAGAAGAATCCAAGGAAAGGTGACCGTGAAAGACTGTGAGGGATGAGACTTCACAAGGACAAATATATAAAAACATAGGGCATGAACGATCCAAAATTAAGTACTGTGTACTTGCTTTGCACAGAAATTGAAAGCACATTTCTTGAAATCAGAAGAGGGGTTTTTGCTTTTATTCATTTGTGCCACATTGTGAGACCATGTGATCAGTGTGTGAACATTTAGATTAAACAACATTAAGACAGATTGTGTAAACAATCACTAGTTAGAGATTTTTTGGATCATTTTGAAGATCATACAAGGCCAATTTGCTTTAGAAATGGCACTTGTTCATGGCAAAACAAGCTTTGCAAAATAAGGGATGCCTTTTTTTATTCACTTTCCTTACAACTTATAACTACCAGATGGCATCCCACAGTTCTAGCATAGTTTGATGTTAGACTGAGTGGTCCAAGGACCTACAGTAAATATTTGGAAAGTATTCCCTTACTCCCCCCCTCAATCTTTTCATTCTAGTTCTATTTCTGTATCTTTGCTACTGCATGATTTTGAGGATTTTAAACATGTTGCAGTATTTTATGTATTGTGTGTGTGTCCCTTCACATTGCCTGTCAACTTATGGAAACCCCGTGAATTACATAGTGTTTTCTTAGGCAAGGAAAATTCAGAGGTAATTTTGACAGTTCTTTCCTTGGAAATATAGCTGATATTTGCTGGTGATCTCCAATCCAATTAGTAACTGACCCTCTGGGATCTGGTGCCTTAGGGTATTTAGGTCTTTGTGTGGTTACACTGGAGGTTGCAAAGAAAAATACCATAGTTCCCTTAAATTGGACTAAAGATGGGCATGGATTCACTTCCACACTGATATGAGAGTGACTAGCTGTTACTGGTGGCAATAGACCCATCCTTTAAACATATCCCAGCTTGAAAGACAATAGTAAAGAACAGTATAGGTATAATAAAAGACATAGATTTGGTGCGCAACAGGAATTTGAAATGATGTAGGAATATTTGGTATTAAGCAGCCAAACATGTACAATATGTGCTTCTGGTAAAGGAAGGAATAATTATTTGGGATGCTCTTGTAAGGTAAAAAATAACTTTGAATTTACTGTTTCAGGAAATCCATCTTAACTTTAGAAAAGTGATGGACAAAAGAACCTAGCCTATATTTGTTTACAAGAATCCCTAAAAGTGGGCTATCATGTGTAGGGTTAAGTTAGTGGCAATTATTGGAGTTGGAACCCATGACTGTTCCTTTTGTAGGCAAAGGGACCAAAGAGATTAACTTCTTGAAGAAGAGATCAGGGATCTTAACAGGTAAAAAGGAAGCTAAAGGCTAAAGTACATAAAACAATGAGGGATACAGGGAGGTGAAACATACCCAACCTGTTGTGACAGTACATGATCTCAAGCAGCCCCCCTCCCCCCAAAAAAAATTAGTACACAAACTTAATACAGCATATGTTAGGTAAAAAAAGCTTTGTCGTAGGCCATTCTACAGAGAGAGAAAGAGAGAGAGCTCCAAAGGCCATAATATAATATGGGAAGGGGCCTGGGGTTGCTTGCTGAGAAAGAAGTTGTGGCCTAGGCCACATAGTTTTAAATCAAGGGTGGGCAAGTGTGGAAGGGTAAGGGATGCATTAACCCCCAAGGTAGCTTTGGAAAGCTACCCCCCCCCTCGCAACTGCTTCTGGGAGAGGGGAACAAAACAAAACAAAACCCCTAAATGATACATTTTGCACCAAATGACCCAGACATCCTCTAAGGACATGGGTGCATTTTCACCATGTTTTGGGGGCTTTGTGGGCAATTTTAGTGAGTGAAAATCACATCCAATTCATTCTCTGAAGATGCCAGCCACAGATACTGGTGAAACGTCAGGAAGGAACTCTACTCGAACATGGCCACATAGCCCGGAAAACCCACAAAAAACAATAGTTCATTTCCTGTTTTAAAAAAATCTGTGGGTCTAAATTAGTTTGATGGGGAGCAAAGCATAATGAAAACACCCTTCATATCTTCTAGAGTAGTTTGAAGTATTTCTGAGCGCTTTTTAAAAATGCATTTTAACCGCTGGTGGGTGGCTCCAGGCGTGTGAGAATACCTTCCACAGCCCTTGAAGGACATTCTAGAGCCAAAATTTGATCCTCCTGGGAGGTCAGCTGCCTTGACATTTTTAGCTGTGCATGATATAGCAGCATCAATAGTATCAAGATGGACATAAAACCACTCCCAGCTGAAGGCCTGGTGGAATAAGATTATCATAACATTTCAACTTATATTTTCTTCACTACGACTGCATCTGCATTGCAGAAATAATGCAGTTTGATACCAGGTTCCATGTTATGGGATTGTGGGAATTGTAGTTTTGTGAGACATTTAGCCTTCTTTGTCAGAGAACTCTGGTGCCACAATACTCTACAGTTTCCAGAATTTCCTAGCATTGACCCATGACAGTTAAAGTGGTATTAAACCACATTATTTCTGCAGTTTGGATGCAGCCTATCTCTACTATCTTTTGTAATGGTACAAGTTCTGCTTGTCATCTGGACATATTTCTTGTAAATTGATTTTCAAAAATTAACAAAGAAATATTTAATTGAGTGACTCTTCTAGACAAATTGCTACTGATAAGGGGAAACAAGTGAACAATCCTGGCTATTTGCTAAAGATAAGTTATAATGCCACTGCTGTAGCCATTCTAGCTGAAAATATATGAACATCTCTAGCCCAGGAAAATAAATCATGTGATAAGCCACTTTGGAGAGCAGACAAGGCCACATTTCTTCATAAATGTCAGGTGTTCTTGGAGAGATTAATTAGATGTTTTTATGTTGTCCATTTAAGTTTCATCTCCAGACAATTGTGTTTTATCTTGAAAAAGAGCTGGAATTATAAAGCTCTCAAGCTTTGGGCTCATTACTGAAAATGGTTTGTAAAAACAACAGTGTACTCCATCATATTCTCTTTATTTCAGCAGCACAGTCTGCACCCACCCCCACCTCTAACAAGCCTTTCTACAAGATCAAACATTTTGAAAAGCATCTATAAAACAGAAAAACATCAAATCAATGTATTCTAGCACTCTGGGTATTTTCAATAACTTGCAGTAATTCCATTCTGTCACATTTTTCAAATTAATCTTACATTTATTTTAAAAAATGGAATAACTTTCCAGAATGTCACAGCCAGCATGTTCACTGGCCATACTGGATGGAGGATATGGGCAGTTGTAGTTTAAAAAAAAATAGTTCAAGGTTTGCATGTATTTTATTTTCATTTTGCTTTGTACTTTGTGTAAGATTTCAATTTTCTTCTTTGCACTTACATTTCTGCATTTCAAACACATTCTTCCTCATTTGAGTATTTATTTAAGAAAATTTTCACAATTTTCACATTTCACCACCATCTAAAACATGTTTCTTCATAATTGTTTCGCATTATGTGTGCTTGAGCCATTCATATTTTTAAAAGTATGCATTGTTTAGTGTGTACTATACTTTATTACCTGAAAATGTTTGTGTCAACTACATGAATATGTGAATGCTCAAAGTGAACATTCCCAAGTCTTTCAACCAGTCTTGGGAGACATGAAAATGATAGCTGCATTGAGATTATTAAGACTAATGAAATTTCTTCCTCTCATGACTCATGGCCTTTAGATGCATTGCAAGTGCAAAACATTTGGACTTCAAGCTTGGCAACATCTCTGCCCCTCAGAAATTAAATAAGATTTTGTTATGTGGTGATGTCAAAATGTCAAATCGATATAAGGTCAGGATGAAGCCATCACTCTACATTGGGGGAATGATGTGCCCTTCCAGATGTTGCTGGCTTGCAAATTTAGGCAGCGTAGACAGCAGTCTGGTGAGGGATATGTCTAACAACATCTGGAAAACTGCAGGATTCCCATCCTACTCTTATGTAGATTTTGAT
Source organism: Sceloporus undulatus (assembly GCF_019175285.1). NCBI lineage: Eukaryota > Metazoa > Chordata > Lepidosauria > Squamata > Phrynosomatidae > Sceloporus > Sceloporus undulatus. The sequence goes on from NC_056524.1 coordinate 120,297,050, forward strand.
GATGATGCAGCATTTCCACTGGCATATTCTATTTTCTACAAATAAACCATCTGAGTCTTGCAAAAAACAAAAACAGTAAGGGACTGAGCTAATTGGAGTTTCCATATCACTGCCCTTAAAAAGAACACATTGTTCTTTGTTTCCCCTGCCTGGTAGAACACAGAAAACCACATTATCTCAGAAAGACAGGCGGTTGTCAACATATTTTTACTCAGAGGATGGGATTTTGTCCTCATGGGAAAAGAGGAAATGACACTCATTTGAGAAGGTATTTTAATTTGTGGACAGTTCCTGGGTATCATATGGGGTGGGGGGGGGTCTCAATACAACTTTCCATATATAAATGACTACTTTAACGTGGGTTTTGAGTGAATGTATTTTTAGGGAATATAAATAAATAAAAGCTGACCAATTTTTCCAAATTTAATCAGACCAAAACAAATTGAAATCTTTCACGACAATTACAAGAGACTCTTCCAGATTTATCTGTTCAAACATGAGTCATTAAATTCTTCACCCAAACAGCTACTGCTCTTAATCGCATTAATGGGAAATGGTTGAAATACATTGTATCTTAGGAACTGAAATCCCATTTCACACCTAATAAACCTACTTTTTCATACAAGTTACTTTTCTTCAGCAGAAACTTGTTCAAGTGATATTCCTGTAATACAGCCACATAGCAGGGCAACTTTTTCCTGCTAGTACAAAGCTCATTGAATGCCCTAAATACTAAATAGCTTAGGTCTTAACATGATCCTCCGACATGATCCTGTATATAAATATGGGGTCTCAAGTGCAGCCACATAAGCAGGATCAATATAATTACATGAAGACTGTGAAAGAGTTATTGGAGTGAACAGTGTGCAGAACTAGAATTCCTAGGCCAATCTTTCTTTTCCTTCCTTCCTTTTTATTTTAAGACATGGAGCTCCCAAACCTAACCATTTCTATGCCAGTTCAGAGCAAGATGCATTTAGTGAGCATTCTCTTTTCATAGACTGTTTCCTCAGAAGACCATAAAACTAGCTTTTCCCTCTTGTTTCTCCCTCAACACATGAAAATATGAGGAATGCCACGAAGGAAGCAGAAAGGAAGGCTGGTACAGTGGACCCTTGTTATACGCTGGGGTTTGGTTCCAAGATCCCTCGTGGATAACAAAATCCGTGGATGTTCAAGTCCCATTAAATATAATGACATAGCAGCGCTGTGTAAATTTACAGCGCTTTATAAATAAAGGTTAATAATAATAATAAAAAAATAATAAAAATAATAAAAATGGTGTCCCTTATAAAAAAATGGAAAATCAAGGTTTGATATTTGAAATTTATACTTTTTTTTGAACATTTTCAACCCGTGGATGTTTGAATCCGTGTATAAAAAATCCATGTATTAGAAGGGCTGACTGTATACATTTTCAGCAGGCCACCTACATGTGTTACTGAAAAGACTGTTAAAAACAGCCAGTTCAGTTAGATTAACTAAGGGTCTATACACACTACCTCTAAGGGGTGGCCTGCAGCCACCCCTTTTAATGCCAGATCAGGGCCACGACAACTGCATGCCATGGCCCTGATCTCGCTTTTCCATGGTTCAAAAAGGAGCTGCAAAAAGTGGCTTCTTTTTTCACCTCAGAAAGGGTGTGGCTTTTTTGGCACTCCTTTGGCACGGCATCATGTAAATGCAGCACCAAAGGAACACTGTGACGCCGCACACCATGTGGTGAGGTATGCAGCATCACATTGGCCTGGGGGTGAAGTAGGCGCATGAGTTGTGCAGACACCCTGCCCCAACTCCACACCCAGGCTGGCCTTAATGGCTGGTCTGTACACCCCCTATTTCAGTGTGGCATAAAACCACAGCATGAAAGTGCACCATGGAAGTAACTCTATAGTCAGAGTAATCATAAAATACCCTCAGCTGTTACAATCTGTTCTGATTATTTAATGGGTCTGCTTCAGGGATGGACAACTTTCTGTATCAGGATACATGAGATATTTAATGGAAGCCACTTAGATCAACTAATGTTGCTGTCAAATTTCAGCAGCTGATTTGGTGGCTTTCTGTTATCTAGGAAGGGGACAGAATGCTTCCTTGCATCAAAGATTGGCTCCAGGCATGGCTTCAGTCTACCTTTTTCCCTTTCAGAAATGAAATAAATTTGTATGGAGGGGCAGGAAAGGGAGTGTGGCAGTAATATATTTTAAAAATTCTCTCCTCTGATTTCCAACAGTGGCAAACATGTATCCTGATACAGAAAGTTGTCCACCAGGGCTGAGAAAAATAGCTGGGGGAAGAAGCACATATAACTTTTTGGTCCACATGGCATTCCAATGTTCAAGTCAGAACATTATAATATAGTCTCCTGCTCTTCCTCTGCCACCATCCTTTTTCCCCAGCCCAGGACTGTTAATACTTAAAAAAATCACCTCATGCAAAAGTTTAAAATGCCATTAAACTAGTGACACAATTTAAAAGAGTCAAATATTTAGCCATTAAAAAGGAAACAATAAATAGTCAATAAAGCATAGTATGTTAGCCTTGAGCAATCCATCATCAAAGGCCTTCTGTGGAAAGACAGCAAGGAGTTATAGGGCCTCAGAGAAGCCACCTTGAATGCCCGATGTTCCTACCAAACATACATGTGAGGTGGTAGGAGAAAGAGAAGGGCCTCCCAGGAGATCTCAAAATATGGGCAAACTTATGAGAGAATATAACCTGTTAGATTCAGGGTTACATCACTGAATCACCGTTCAGTGATGTAACCCTGACTTACACATTTATTTTTATTTCTTTGATTAGGCTTCTGTCCTACTCTGCTCTCAATATGGAAACCCAAATGGCTGAATCCTTTCTAACACCAATTCAGCAGCCTGATCCCAGAAATCATCTACTGTCCCTGTAAATCAGGATACACCTGTCCATGCACCATTGGTTTCTTCCTTTCCCTTAGGATTGTGTACTGCAGTTTGCAATATTTGGTGTGTTCCTACTGCAACTTCTCTGACCTGTCACATCATATATGTGTACAGGCATATCTCAGTTAGCAAAACCTCAGACAAAGCAGCTCTTACAGAGTTTTTTTTTTTTATTGTACAAACATATGACATACAAACATACAAGTAACATAACTCGATTACAGACACTTTTTTTTAAAATTACAATTAACATAAATTGCACTTCCAACTGTGGGAATCTCTATTTAAATGTATAATTTTCCATTTGTATTATCTAACATGTCTTTTCAAATGCTTCCTTCAGAGTTTTTTTAAGGGAGCCAAGCCCAGCCCCCTCTTTTCTTGTTTTCTATCTAGGTGAAGGGGTTGTTGTTGTTGTTTTGTTTTGGTAGCATTGACTTTGGGAGGAATGTGATGGTAGGCTGGAGAAAGACAGACTCTCAATGTTGGGTTGCAGCAGCATCTCTGCAGTAAACAAAAGAGATAAAGCTTGACCTGGGAAAGAATGGGATTCTAATCTAGGTAAACTCTTACTGCAGCTGCGTGACCTTATGTACAATACGGAAGGCAAACTGCTTCAGAATCACTTACTAAATATGTGTGAAGAGCAAAACAGAAATAAATATTGTTAAAAGCAGATAAGCTCACCCCACTACATACAGGGGGGAAAAAAAACCATAGATCTGTAAGTTACACCACCAAAATGAAAATAATAAGAAAAGTGGAGGCTGATGAAAGAAAGAAAAATTCATCCCATGATGCATTTTGGAAGAAGCTTTTTAGAAAATGCCAAATGTTTCTGTTTACTTACGCAAGGCTTAACTGACTTAACTGTTTCATTTCATATGTGCATAATGTTGGTTTTCAATAAAATATTTGCTGAAACATATTGAACTGTTCTTCTGTTTTGTGATGTAGGTACCTATCCCAGTTCCTTACATGTTATTTCTACCTCTGATATTAAAGTTTCTCTTGACGTAAAGCTCAGGAAGACATCTGCATCATTAACTGAGATATACCCATATCAATTTGGGGCCATGCAGTGTCTCTGAAGTTAATTGTTATTAGCATTGCTGGTAGGCAAAGATCTTTCACAAAGTAAGAATCTAGCTTTGGGAAGAGATTAATACATGTGTAACATAATGTTCATATACTTTCCCAGTATATAGCAACAAACAGATCATTTGTCTTCCACCTAGAATTGTGAGGTACTTCCAATCTGTTATTGGTCATCAGATCGCCAATGCTGTGAGTAAAACATGGAATTCTTAAAAATCTACCTTAGATCAAGTAATTTCCAACATATTACAAGATTTCCCTTTGCTCACTAAAGTTGAAAAAATTATAGACTAACACCTGAGAAATCAAGCCATAATTGCAGGCTTCTTTTTGGTTAAAAGAAGAGAATTCCTCTAAGACTTGTAAATAAACCTTGTTATAAACGTTAATATATATTGGCAGAACTGCCAGTATCACTTGCACTCCTGATCACCTGAAATGAAAACCTACATTGCATTTTAGCAGTTTACACAGTAGGCTTTCCATCACAACCAAATGCTATCTGTCTAGAAAGAAAAGTCATCCTTGATAAGTTTAATCACCTCATTGATAAGTCTTCAATGGGATGATTTATAATCCTCTTTACCCATAATTAAGAATGAGGCCTTGTAAACAGATAAATACTATAGCACTATAAGGGGGCTGGGATGTTGTTGTATTATGTGGAGTAAAAGACGTATATCTTTCTGCCAATAATGAACTTTCAACCCAAATTCCTGAGATAGTACCTGGCATTTTTGCAAAGAAATTTAAGATACTTTAAAAGGGTTTATCCCCTCTCCAGCTCTTCAGCTTTTGCAAACCAGCTCATCATGATGAAAAATCCTGTTGCTATTTTGATGCCATTATGATATTGCTGGAAAATGTAAAAGTAGGGCATACATTAATTGAAGTCCTCTTCAGACATTATGCATGCAGAAGAACAACTTTAATATTTTAAGCAAACACTGTAAAATGTAAGATATGAATACAACAAATAGGTTTTGAAAACTCATATATCGTACAGGCGGATTTATCAGACAACTGGGATTGACTGCAATTCCCTCTACTCACTGCAGAGACATGTTTGTCTCTTTTCCTCTTATACCCCAGTTTTCCATCAGGAATTGGGACTGGCTTATATAACAGCATCTAATGAAAATCCATGAAAAAATACAAGGTATTACAGATTTTTGGTCATGGCAATATATTTCAGTGCATAACAATTAATATTATATATCAGGGTTCAATTAAAAAATGAAGAAGGGACAGAGGTAGCTGCAGATGGTTCTGGGAAGAAGTTAATGTTAAAGCTGCCAAGCCATCCTTTTCAGGTGTTCCATGAAAATAGTCCATTATCTCTTCTGTGGCTGAATCTGGATGGACTCCCTGCTTACAAGACTCCCAGTTGTAGAGTGAGTACCATTCAGCTCATTTAATATTGTATATACAATTTCATAATACTCTTTCTTTTTAAAAAGGTAAAGGTAAAGGTAAAGGTATTCCCCGTTGACAAGGTTGTCAAGTTGTGTCTGACCATAGGTGGCAGTGCTTATCTCCATTACTAAGCCGCAGAACCAGTGTTGTCAGAGACTACTCTGTGATCATGTGGCCAGCATGATTGCACAGAACGCTGTCTACCTTTCCACCAGAGTGGTACCTATTTATCTACTTGCATTTGTTTCCTCTCAAACTGCTAGGTTGGTAAAAGCTGGGACTAGTGATAAGAGCTCACCCCATCATGCAGCACTTTCTTCTTAGAATTTGTGAATAATAAATATACTTGTAAATGCTCAAACCTTTAAAAAGCAACAAAACAGCTGAGTAACTTACCATTATTTGCTTGAGGGAAGTAATAGTCCCCAACTATTCTTGTCATTCTTGAGTTGTCCAGAAGAACAAAATCCACTGTTTATAGGAAGCAAAAAGAAAGAATATATTTCATGCTTCATCATAAAAATACATATTGAATGAAGTGGTAGTGGATTAAAATAGCATTTGAAACAAATTTTGGAGTTATACCAAGATAGTTCAAAATAATGTGCTAAGAGCAATGGACATGAGTTACAGAGAAGTGATCCCATTCTGCTCAAGTTTGTATGTCTTGGGACACTCATCATGGTTCTTCTAAATCTAAATGATAGCTAAGATCCACATTTTTAAAAAAGTATCAGTCAAGTTCATTGAATTGACTTAATGATACAGAAATTCCTTTACATAGTACTTAACGTCATGCACAGATCTCCTTTCTGGGTCAGTATAATTGAACAGCTACATCTGAAATAGTGATGTTGCTGAAACCCAGAAATATTGGCTCCAGAAAACAGATTTGTCATCTTCCTGATGTGTATTAGTATTCCAAAATAGATTTTTGATAATGTTAAAGACAATGACAGTGGTGGCAGTGAAAAATCAGTCTCAAGGTTTCTCTTCTCCTTTTCTTTATCCTCTTTTCAGGTATGCTGTTTTGCAAGCATTCTAAGCCTCAGTCTGCTGTCATATTGCAGAATTAATGCAGTTTGATACTGTTTTAACCGGTATGTCTCAGTGCTATGGAATCCTGGGATTTGTAGTTTGTGGCACCAGAGCTCTCTGACAGAGAAGGCTAAATATCTTACAAACTACAAATATTTGAAATTCTTTGTTATTTTATGCAAGAAAAGATTAAGCAAAACAGTCCAAATTCTAGAATCAAGCTATTTCTAACTTTGGGGAGCTGGGAACAGATTGACTTATCAAATTTAATTCTGGCTTGATCAGATGAATTTATGCACTAATCTTAAAGCCACAAATGAGAAAATGTCTATATTACTTCTAATGGCATTTCAGATATATGGAACAGTTGCTGTGTGATTCAGTATGCTCTAATGATGTCCATAATAATGACATCTTTTTTATTGTAAACACCAGGAACTGTAATTACCTTTTTATTTTGGAATGGCCTCATTTTTAGGATTTTTTTTGTCCATCCAAATGAAAGGAATGCATGGACCTTCCCAGTGTCTCATCTGTACATTTTTAGCATTTTAAGATATTTTTCCAAAGAAAAATATGGAATATTCAAACTCGAGATTTTACTGTAGGTGGAACTCCGTGACAACCCTAAATACCTTGTTGCTGCAAAACCCCAAGGCAGAGTGAAGACCCAAGACATTAATTTGGATTCAAACTGGCCACACCTTTATTAAAATTAGTCCAATCCACAACAGGCTAAATTAAGTGTTGGACTACTATAACTGCAGACACATCTCAAAACAAGGGACAATACCATCCTGATAAACTCCATAGTAATATTATCTTACTGTATTATGATGAAACTAATCCTAGAAGAATCTGAATGGGTGGGAAGAGGGTAGAGCATATACAGTATTCAACTTTTTTCCCCTTTACTTTTCTCAAATTCTTGCACATGTTCAGGATTAGTTTAATATATATCTCCCCCTCCCCTCTGCATAGTACAAAGTGAGATATTATTAGAACTAGACATGAAATCTGGCCATTCAGATTTCATATTATCTATAATATCTTACAGTCTTTACAACAACCAGGAAGGGTAAAGGCTGCGAGAAAAGTGGTTTGCTAGAAGTTACATAGATTTTTGCTGCTCCATCAAAGATTTCTTAAGACTGAAAGTAAGTTCTGGGAAGAGCCTTGGTTTCCTTTCTGAGTCATTGCCCTAGTATCACTATCAAACAATTCAGGACTGATAGACATTGCCTTTGGAAAATGGAGATACAACAATGCTTTTCCATGGTCTTCTATCCCATCTTTCTTTTACATCGGAGCCTAAAGGAAAACACGTATTAACACGAAGATGGTTTCAAAGTTGGTAAAGTGAAAAATGGAAAGCAGGACCTTATTCTATCACAGTCACAAAAAAGGATATATTGCAAATACAAATGCAGATATCATCTGTAGCAACACATATGATTTTCTAATTCACAGCTATTCAACCCTCATTCTTTTAAAAAAGCTTTAGTTAAACTCTTCAGCTTTGTCCCCATGTTGTTGTTTCTTTAATTTTCTAGCTTGATTCCTGCATTCACGAACAGGCTCATTACAGAGGATGGCATGCTATGAGTATTGGGCTACCTTGTTTTGCTATCTCAACTACTAGACATAGTGGCTACATGGAAGCTCCCATATGCTCTCGTTGTCCACTATTTACCATGGTTAGTTGCTATTTTCCAGGTTATGAGTTTCTGGGAAATTAATCCCCCCCCACACACACACACTTTTGATTTACACAAAGGCAAGTCATTAGTTTTTCTCATAAGCATCCACCCATTTTTTTAAAATGATGACTATACAGGAAAGATGCAAAAAAGAAATCAAAAATTAGCACATAAAAATGCCATAATGAGTACAATAAACTCCGTTGCATAATTCTTAAAACTTATTTAAAAGTGTTTCAGAAGAAGTGGGCTCTTATGGTGTTTGTTTTAGAAGACAACAAAGGACAGGCTGTGCATAGAACACACATAGTAAATATAAGAATGCAGCACACATAGGTTGAAATTCTGTATGACATAGCATAGCATAGTAGTTCCACATCTAGAACTATGCTACAACGGACTTATCTTAAGTTACTGGAGTGGTTGGGTTGGATAAGCATCTGTCTATGTCTTTGTAGTGAGATGCAAAATGATTAGATCATCTGCTAAAATCCTCTGAAAACATCAGTGGATAATGTCATCATTTTGCCCATGGACACAGCTAGATGCTTCTCTGATCACTCCTGCTCTCCTTACATGGAATGACTGGTGGGTGAAACAGTAAATCAGGGAACAGTCTGATCATTGCAGAGGGAGGAGGATAACACTAATATCTGCATTTTGGTCCTTCTTTGTTCAAGGAACATGGGACTGATGTTTAGTAAGACCATGGGGTTTGAAGCATATCCTGTTGCATCATGGATCAGCCCTGTCCATACTGTCATCCTTTCCTCTCCCTCTCCCTCCCCTATACTCATTGTTATTCTTATTAAACTGCTTGGTGTTAAAACATGATTATTATTTTTAAAGCCATATGAATGTATACAGTGCACCTTTGGCTTACGCGGGGGATCCATTCCAGACCACCCCACGTAAGCCAAATACCATGTATGCTTGAGCCCCATTCATTTGAATGGAATGCACCACCCCTTGCGCCCTGCGCGCTCCCGCATGGCTCTACACAGCTTTGCGCATGAGCTCAAAGCTGCATATAGCACGCTCGCGTATAACATGGGTGCACTGTACTTGCCTTTCATTTGGAATATCTGCCACTTATGAACTGGCAGAGTTATTTGTGCTTCTAGAACACTTAGATATGTTGAGGAATGCACTCACAGAAACTCTAAGAATGTGTAACCTTTTGGACAATGTTTCCACCATGTGGAACTGTATTAAGTACACCAAACCTGTGTGACTTAGAATCACAGAATCATAGAATCATTCTCATAATATACCACCATTCTTATACTAATATAGGCTGTAATCTTATGCAGTTGTAAGTCTCACTAATATGTGTTCAAGGCTCTCTCTCTCTCTCTCTCTCTCTCTCTGTCACTGCAGAGGTGCAAATACAATGTACAAACTCCCTACCAAAGCACACTTTTACCTACTGCATCCTTTCCTCCAACATGGACTTTTACTAGCCAGTAGACAGCCTGGAGAAGCAGCCAGCTGTGCAGATGCACAACAATGATAGCATCCTCCACAACCTCCAAAGCTTTCCTCCAAGAGGTTCTGAATGTTGACTCATCACTGTGTATCCAGCTATAGGAAAGTAGCCAGATGCTTCTCTGTGCTCCCCCTATTCTCCTCTAGCCATTAAATGGCCATGTTTAGGGACTGAAGCAGGTAAAAGATAAGTTGGAGGAGTGGAGAAGATATAGAATAGTTCCACTTTACTTTACAGACATTATCACACCAGCCACATGTCTCATAGCAATTGCATTAAAAAGGAAACAGGAACACACCACTTTGAAAATGTTTTTTTTTTTAAAAAATCACACTTTTCTTCTTTCGCTCAACTACACTACTTGAAAATCTCTTCCCTGGTGTGATAAGCCTCCATTTCAATTCTGGCATTACAGCAGTCAGTACCATGAGAGAACCTAGTTCTCCTCCTCTCCCCGACTTTCACCCTCCCATTCACTACTATTCCATAGCAGGCTAGTTCTGTGCCTGTTGGTTTATTTATTTTCAATTTTGCTGTGTTTGTGTAATTACAGCAAAACCTATAAAAACAATTATGTTTATTTTATTTTATTGCCATAAGTAGGCAAACACAGCAAAGATAAAAATTAAAAATACAGACAGGCACAGAGTTAGCATGCTTTGCAAAAGGAAGTGTGGGGAGGGGAAAGGAGAAAAATCAGGCCCCATCCTGCCAGGTGACTGCTGTAATGCTGGATAGTACACACTAGAATAGCTGTACTATAATAGCTAGATTGAAAGCTCATTGACAGGTTCCAACCATCAATGAAAAAGTGAGCTACAGTAATAGGATGTTAGCAAGATGTACACAGCATCATCTGAGAAGTACTGGCCAGAGATACTTTAATCCTGTTAAAAATCTTCTTTTAGCCTTTTTTGGTACAGTCCCAAATCTCCTTGATCCAGGTTCTTTTTCAAAGTACCCCAACAATATAGCAATTTATTCATAACTCAAGCTATGCAGCAATTCAAAGTTACTTCTGAATGATACAAAGTGCCTTCTCTCTCACACAAAAATAACAAAATGTTCTGTAATGTAGAGACCTGTTCATAAGACATTTTAGTCTATTGTTTTTTGTTGTATTGCTCCTCTACTCAAATGCTGCCAAAGCTTGACTCCAGTGCCAGGTCTTCAGGGAACTGACTTTCCCGTCCCACATACCTTTGAATCTTTTAGCCTCTATTCTACATGCTGTCAAGTTCATTGGTTTCAAAACATATGGTGAAAAGATGTAGGGGAGAGGCTGAAGAAAGCAATTTTGAACTTTAGCACTCAAGAAGAATGCTTTAGGAGAAAAAAAAATGTTTTAAGAAGGGGAAAAAAGACCTGTGCTTGTTTCCAGTGTTGGCAGTCCATTTTTATGCAGTGCTTTTCTCAAATGCTGCTCTTTTAAAGAATCCACCACACACACACACACACACACAAAGAATTGTCAACAAGTAAGTAGTCAGAGTCCAACCAAGGTTTTCACTACAAATGTCATATTGGGACAAGCAATAGTTGGTGGAGAATTTTCATTACATGTACTTTTTCACAGTGTAACCAAGATACACTTAAGCTGACACCTTGAGGGACAGCATGTTGCAGGAATGCTGCTATCCTTGTAATATATTTTGGAAGCTCCATTTTATGTAAAAGAGTAAGGCTTAGTATTAGATCTTGTAAAATGTACTTAAGGTATAGCATATATGCAATCCTAATCATAACACTCTCTCTTCTCTCTCACTCTATCTAGCAGTATTCACACATGACAATCTGAGGCAGAGGAGGAGACAGTGACAAGCTGGGCACAGCTGGGGTAGATGTTGCTGTCTAAGTGGCTGCAGCAAAACAGTAGACCTGGTATAAAGAAATAGGTGTTGGGGAGGGGCACTAAGTGTCAGCTTGTCACCCAAGAGGAAAGGGGTCAGTCACCTGAAAAAGTTTGGAGACCCTTTGGATAGATAGTAGATAAATGATAGCTTATGCAAGCATTTGTATGCTTCAACATAAAGCCAAGCTGAACATGGGGTTTGCACCTTAAGCTGCATCACCAAAATCAATTATGTGCCCAGCAATTTTCCCTTTAAGAGGGAAGGATGTGCACAGGTCTGGAGCCATGTTTTGTGATTATGCTCCCATGATCAGGAACCTTGATACATGGTAAAAATGTTCAGTCTATGCTTTGTTACACGTCAAAATTAGAAGCCATCACTACGGGTATATCCAAAGTTTGCAGCAATAATACTGAAAGTGTCCTGGTGGATCATTCAAAGATCCAGAACTCTGTATGGGATTCTGGAAGCTATTTTAGCTCCAACCATGCCCTTTTGTTCATCCAGGAGATTCTCTGATCCTTTGAGAAGCAGAATTTCATTCCATATTACAATTTAGTTCTCAAGTGTCCATCAGGTTCACTTTAAAAATAGTTTTTCATGCAGTTTAAGAACAGCTTTATGAAAACACAATTCCAAATTCCCTAGGGCATGTGGAACTAGCTTTGTAATTCTTTAGATCCTGTCCTTTATTTCCAGCAGAAGCCAGACTTTTCCTTCACATGTGTGAAGAAATTTGCAGATTTCCCTTAATAGATATAGATACACACTAACACATAAGCACAAACATATGTTGCAAACACACACACACACACCATCCTTTCATGGTGAATGCTGTTGCATTCCATGAAAATTAAATCTTTTTGCCCATGTGAAAATGAAGACACTGGAAATATTCCATTACATCCATGATCTACTCTATCATTAGGTAACATGGGGCAGCTGAGGAGAACAAAATGAACAGGATGGTATATGTGCTTTGTGATCTGCTTTGTTTCTTCTCAACTAGGTCTTTCATTGCAATGGAGAATGTTACCTTATTTCCACCGTGACCAATATTTTGTACACAGGTTTAAGGGTAGAGCAGCTGTCATATTCCCTTTCACCTCAGGCAGCACATTTGGGGGTGGTAGGGGTGGCCTTCTTTTTCTTTTGTAGCGTTCATAAATCCCAAGAATTTTCATAATGTTTCTGTTAAGCTTCTGTGCTATGTGTCTTTGGAAAGATCTGATGCTCAGTGCAATCAGGTGTGATTGTAAAAATTAATTAGTGATTAGCAGGACTTCCCTACTGTCTTGAATGAAGCACTTTGAACTAATTCAAAATTTAAATTATCTGATCCAAAAGGTTTTTAAAAAGCCACAATGATTAGAAAACATTCTTTTTAACAATGCAACTATTTATGTGCTGTGCCTTTCATATGAGTGTGGAAAATGAGTGTTTGCAAATCATAAAGATCATTAAAGACCTCTTAAAGGAAACAAGTTATTAATGCATTCATCTCCTCAAATAAACATTTATTGAACAAATCAGGAGACAGAGGAAAAGAGATAAACAGATATATATTTGGAAAACTTGCTATAGCAGCCTGCTGAATGAAACCTCAGTTTATGCAATACCATAAACACCACCAATGTTATTAATAGAGATGTCGTACACTGCAGTATTTTTCTAAAAACTGTTCCACTTATGACAAAAACAATCTTGAATGATCACTGCAGAAATTACCCGGATAGTCTGATGTCTTTTTGATGTTTTTTTTTTGGGGGGGGGGGGTTGGAAGTAGGGATGGCTTATTATAGTACTACACTCTCCCAGTGTGCAGTTGGTGATCCAACTATCCAATGCAATCACAAGACCTAGCTATGAGAACCACACTTACAGAATCTCTTACTTAATGCGGTTACAAAAGAGTTAGGTTACAGTTAGCACCAACAACAGAGGAGTCCCATTTGCAGAAATTTCTGTCCACACTATGGAAATCTTTTAATATCAGCATACGTGCATGTGCATGTACACACACACACACACACACACACACACCTACTTAATGGAATAATAACATTGATATATTCTAGAGTTGTACAGTGGGACCTCCTTATTCATGGACTTGCCATCCACAGATTTGACCATCTGCAGATGGCAAGCCCAAATTGTCCCCAATGGCGGCATGGATGCAGCCACCCCCCCCCATTGGGGACAAAAGTCCCTCCTCCCTCCTTTACTCCCCTGTCCCCCCACCCATCTTCTTTACCTGCTTCCTTCCTTCTTCTTCACCTCAGCTTGGCTTTGGGGCAGAGTCTGGCTCCCAGTCCGCTGGGGCCAGGGCCTGAGTTGGGGCAAAAGCAGGGGCTTGAGTCTCAGAGCCCCTGTCCCCAGGCCCAGCACCTTGGATAGATCCTCTGGGCCCCGAGAGCCAAGCCTCAGCCTTGGCTCCCTCAGAGCCCTGTTGGCTGGAATGAGTTGGGTCCAGGCCCAGGGCTTTGGTCTCAGGGCCTAAAGGATCTGTCCTGGGTGCTGGGCCTCGTGACAGGGTTCTGAGACTGAAGCTCCTGCCCTGGCCTAGGCCCAGACCCCACCTCTGGCTGATTGGGAGCCAGACCCCATGCCCAAAGCCAATCCAGGGTGAAGAGGAAGTAAGGAAGCAGGTAACGAAGGAGGTTGGGGGGAGAGGGGAGGGAAGTAGGAGATGGAAGGAGGGAAGGGAGAGGAAGGAGGGTAGAGGGGGTGATGGACTTTTGTCCCATTGTTTGTAATGATGGCACAGCCACAAGGCCTCAGTGGCATTAAGGACAATGGGACTTGAGGATTCATGGATTTTGGTATCTGCGGGGTGGTGGTGGAATGGATCCCCTGTGGTTACTGATGGCCCACTGTACACTTATTACTGCGAAATGGTGTTTGTGTGTGTGTATATATATGAGTGGGAGAGAGAGAGAGAGAGAGAGAAATTTTGACCACTAAAAAAACCAGATCTTTATACATCAGGACTGACGGATCTGTGGTCTGCCATGTATCAGTGAACCATTTCATCCACTGTAGATACTGGTGGGAGGAACTGATGGAAACTGGAGAATAAGAATAACTAGAAAGCCAAAGGTTCCCCAACAATAAAATATATGTATAAGACAAGTATGATTATATTTTTCAGGTAATCCATCTATACAATCAGGTTGTACAAAGCTAATACACCACTAAGTAGAATTTCCTTTATGGGGATTAGTTACAATATATGACAAGTGCACAAAGAAAAAGAGGGAGGAGATATTCCAAGGAGCATATGGAAACTGTGTAGAGGGAATCCATCTCTACAAGATTGCCATTACGATACATGATAGGTAAAATGTAGACAAATTGTTCACTTTGCCTCAAAAGATACAGACTACATGAGACTGCACACTGCTCCAATTTCAACATTTGACATGCACAGTCCCAAAGATTTGCTTGTCTACCTACTGTGTCAACAATTGGGCTGATGATGCTATCACCAGGAGTAGTTGCAACTCATTGATCACAAAGGTTTGATATAAATTTTGAGGCAGAGCATGTAAAGGTTTTTCATTCCTTAAATCTGTTGCTGAAACCCTGGAGAGATAGCAAAAAGCTGTGAAGAACAATTTGGCAGCATGGCAGGAGTGTTTTTCTTGATCGTAGGGATGATCAGTGTTACGCATGGAAGAAAGCAGCCAAAATATATTTTGTCTGATAAGATGTTCCAAGATAAATATTTTTATACTCAAAGAACTCCCACCAGAAAATAACATTTCTTGCCATGGTGACCACTGTATTTTATTTTTAGGATCAGTGCACCGACAGTTGTAAGGAAGTTCAAGGAAAAAGAAACAGATAACAATATTCTCAATTCAGATTGCTATTATGGTTGAATGGAAGACAGAACTTGAATATGAAAGATAAACTTTCTATCTTGATAAGGAATGTTGGAAAAGTACCAGGTCTAAAGTGAATAAAACTGAAGAACAAGCAAACAAACAAACAAAAACACTCCTTTGTGTACTCTGCTTCTCGTGCATCCAGACAACTCTTACACATTTTTCACAGTTGAGAGATGCCATAAGAAGCTGTTCTTATCTCTTTACTGGTAGAGGTGCAAAGTTATATTTGCCAGTATTCTACATCATATTTACTGGTCTGTAACTGTAACTGTAACAATCAGCAAAGGGGCAATGCAAAGCTGCCTACTATTACCCTATATAGTCAACCTGTATGAAGAAAATATCATATGCAGAACAGGCTTAGACTGTAAGGAGGAGTGAAGAGAGGAAGGAACGTTAACAGCTTAAGATATGCAGACAATATGACACTACTAGCAGAAACAAACAAAGACCTGAAACAATTACTAAAGGAAGGTCAAGGAGCAAAGCACCAAGGTAGGAATAACACTGAATATTAAGAAAGAAAAAACAATAACTATGGAAGATCTACAAGAATTCCTCCTAGATAATGAAAAAATTAAAATAGTCAATGAATTCCCATATCTTGGATCAAATACTGATCAAAATGGAGACTGTGAGATAGATGACTATTTAATGTTAAACTTCCTACTATAGATATATAGAAATTGCTGTATTATGGATATAGAAAAGAGCTTTCTGGAGTCAAGGTTGTGTGTGTGTGTGTGTGCGCGCGAGGAGAGAAAATTCTGAACAGGATTTTCAGTAAGATGTTTAGAGAACAAGTTGACCTTTGCAACATTAAGGCGACTAGCTTGCTTTGAAAGCCAAAACAATTAGAAAGAACATCCTTGGATGGGTAAAAATAACACACAGAGTGATAGAGTGATTGAAGATTCCAAATGAGTCAAAAATGTATTTTTTTAATGTATTCACAATTCTGTGTCCGGATTGAATGAAAGTTTTTGTATGTTTGCACTTTGAACCAGCCAATAGAATACATTGTTAGGGACCTCATTGTTGGAATTACGTATTATGAAAGATATTTCTTTGGTTCTGGGCCTCAGTTTTTGGAACTTTGATACATTGGGATATTTTTCCATTGCCAGCAGAGTTGGAATAAACTTTGAATTCTCAGCACATTTTCTGGGTCCTCTTGTCACCTTGCTTCATCAGACTAGTGGCTTAGTGAGAGAAAGTCTTGGTTCCTGAGATTTCTGTAACATAAATTGGTGCGTTAGCTGGGAAATCGAAGACAAGCAGGGAGTGACAAAGAGTGGAAGACTTTTCTTCCTCCAAGAAACTACACATGCTCTTTGCCTCTAGGCAGGTCCTCATCAAGGCTCTAGCATGTACTTCAACACCTTGATTGGAAGAGAGCTGACCATAGGGATTTGCATGGAGGGGGAAGCAGAGTCTAGCATTGGAGACCACACAGAAGGCTGACAATTCAACATCGGGGGAAGAAGACTTTAGAAATTAGAATAGGAATGAGAAGGGCTGTTACAAAGGAACTTGACAGGTTCCTAAAGTGTAACAATATACTGAACACAAAAGTGAGGAATGTCCAAGCCATTGTATTCCCCATCACCATGTCTAGATGTGAGACAGTGAAGAATGACAATAGAAAGAAAATCAACTCATTCATTTTAGATGTGGTTGTGGAGAAGAGTGCCAAGAACGCCATGGACAGCCAAGAGAAACAAAAGGCTTCTACAGTGGAACCTCACCTTATGTGGCCGGGGATCCGTTCCGGACACCCTGTGTAAGATGAATTCCGCCTATGCTCAAGCCCCATTCAAGTGAATGGGGCTCATGCACGTGCGCCAGAGGTGCATGCCCCATTCATTTGAATGAGATGTGCCGCCCCTTGTGCCCCGCACACTCCTACATGGCTTTAGCACATATACTCAAGCCGCGTATAACGCAGGCACACTGTAGAACAGATTAAGCCTGAGCTCTCCTAGGAAGCCAGGATAACTAAAGAGCTGTACAGACCAGCATGAATCGCTGACATCGGGATGGAGTGAGAGCGTGGCGACTGCCCAGCACCCAGCCTGACTCTGCCCCCAAAGTGACATCACACCTCCTGTCCACCTGCCCAGACAAGGTGGCATCATAATGTTTCTGTGGTGCAGCGTTTACACATGCTGCGCTGAAGAAACTTGGGAGAGCCACAGCAGTGGCAGCAAGGGCATATTTTTCTGTCCCCGAAAGGAGTGACATTTTGCCGCTTCTTGGGGCTGGAAAAATGTCAGATTGGGTCCATGCCATGTGGTTGCCATAGCCCCAATGTGGCAAGCAAAGGGGTGGTGCAGAGCCGCTCCTTTAGGACCATTTGTTTTCGGCTCAAATTGAGGTTGCATACCTTGGCCAAATCATGAGAAGGCATAAATCATTACAAAATCAATGATGCCTTCAGATCACAGTGCTATTGTCGTTAAAGTGGCTTTGCATTAATGCAAAATCCTGTTCATGTAAAATACTGGGCAATACCACTTCAATGATGGGACAACTATGAGATCTGCATGCATCATTTGAAAGTATTTCAGCCAATTGTGATCAGTCACCCTTTCTGGATGGGATAACGTTTGGATAAGCATGACATTGTATGAAAATCTTCTTGTGATCATGCTATGAGAACAGGAAAAGGACAGGATATTTTGTCCCCCCCCCCCCCCCATCTGATAACCTCCTTAGTTGCTTGCACTTTCTCTTCCATTAGCTTCCCCCATCTGGAAATTTCTTTCTAAAAGTGAATGCTATGATACCATATTCTTCAACTGTGTCCTCAACCCTGTCGAATTACAATAGTAATTCACTTCCTTGAAATCCTTCCTTTCAGCTCTCAAGACAAATATTGTTTTAACTTTGAAACTAAAGATGTTCAGATTAGAGACACAAATATTTCACATGAGAAGGACACTATTCCCAAATGTATCTATAATTTTTCCTAGGAGGAAAATTAGTAATAACTGCATTTCTCTCTCTTGTATGCTTTGAGAAAAGATCTCTAGTAATGTTTGTCTTGTTTGTTTGTTTCTTTGTTCCTTTCTTCACAGTTTCTGACTTCCAAAGATTTTCTGGTTATTAAAAAACCAAATGGAAGTGGAATATCTGATACAGTTGGCTCTTCATAGTCATGGGGCCTATGTTCCAGACTCCCTGCCCCATGGACAGATCTGTAGGACCTGATGTCACATTGTTTCCACTGGCATATGTCATGCACACAACTCAATTGGCAAGGCTGCATGCATACACCACCAATAGGAGCAGATACTCAAATCTGCAGATGGTAAGACACGGAAGAGGAGAGCCAACTATATTTAGCTATGGTGGGCCCTTGGTATCTGCTGGAGTGTGAATCCCCCCATGGATGCTGAAGTCCCATTAACTACAATGGCATAATAAAATGGCATTCCTCATATAACATGGTAAAATCAAGGTTTTCTTTTAGGAAATACACACACAAACATATTTAAATATTTTCAATCTGTGGATGGTTGAATCCATAGATAAGGGATCTGTGGATACAGAGGGATGACTATTATACTTCCAGAGATAACAACATGTCAGGAATGGACCAGAGGCATGTATGGACACAGGAATCAAACCTGGCTTGTGTATACCTGTTTCAGAAAACTCACAAAAGTGTGGATTCTGGTATATTACTGTTTTTTGCTGTGTCCAAAAGCTTGTGAAGTGCAAATTGGATGAATAACAATAGTAATACTAATAACATCAACATCACCTTTCACAGAACAAATTTCTCTCTAGTTTTGAATGCTTGTATCCTGCTCTCCAGGCCAGCAATAACCTTTTCAGAGTTGATTATGGAACAATTTAAGTTGTTGTTTTGTTTTGTTTTGTTTGACATCTATTGGTCAGAAGTTTTTCAAGTATTCTAGATACATGCTATAAAATGTAAAAGGTCCCCTGCACATTGATTTCAAATGTAAGTATGTATGCATGAAATGTATGTATGTATGCATGCATGCATGACAGAATACAGCACACAATTGGAATCAGCTCTAGATTTCTAGTTGTCTAGGCAACAGGTCTTCCATTTTTGTCTTCATAGTATATTACATCTTGTTCTCCAACAGGAAATGTTCCACAAAAATAAAAAAAGTTGTGTGTCCTTGACGTGTCATCATTCCTCATTTGTCAGCAAGAGGCATAAGTTGGATGTCCTCCCATTTCTAGATGTCTTCCTCCTCCTCCTCCTCCTCCTCTTCTTCTTCCATTGTGTGCTTAACACTCTCACTTTCTAGGGAATCCTGGGAATTGTGGTTTATTGTGGCACCAGAGCTCTCTGACAGAGGAGGCTAAATATCTCACAAAACTACAACTCCTAGAATCCCCTAGCATTGAGGCAGGGCAAATAAAGCTGTCTCAAACTGGATTATTTCTGCACTGTATTTTGAACTTGAGTTGCCAGTGTTAATGACATAAGATAGGTAATTCTATTAAAAGACTTCAGAAACTGTCAGAAGATGTTTTTCTTCATGTCACACCATGTTTATAGAACAATACTCACTGAGAGCTTCATCCCATGTAATCTTTTCAGTGCCATATGAAGGTCATTCAGCTTATTCTGAGTGCCAACACATCTCTTACAGGAAGCAGCGTCATAGGGCTGTGTTGCAGCCCTTACGATGCTGCAAAAAAGAAGCCGCTCTAGGCAGCTTCTTTTTTGCTGTGCAGTGTTGCCCCATGGTTTTGATTGCTGCCGCAACATTACACAACAAAGAGAGCCGGCGTTTCGATGCCAGTGTGTACCAGCCCTTAATTAGAAAGCTGAGCCTAAACTAACAAAATGAATTTCAACATAAAACAATGTAATGTACTGTACTTAGGCAGAAAAAATGAAATATATATATATGTGTGTGTGTGTGTGTGTGTGTGTGTGTGTGTGTGAACTCTAAATGTGAAAGAGATCTAGGAGTCCTAGTAGACCACAAGTTGAACATGAGTGAACAGTGTGATCTGACAGCAAAAAAGCCAGTGCAATTATAGACTGCATCAATAGAAGTATAGTGTCTAGATCAAAGGAAGTAATAGTACCACTATATTGTGCTTTGGTCAAGCATCACCTGAAATACTGTGTCCAACTCTGGGCACCAAAAAGGATATTGAGAAGCTCGACTGTGTCCAAAGGGTGCTGGGTATGTTTAGCCTGGAGAAGATAAGGTTAAGGGGTGATATGATAGTCATGTTTAAATATTTGAAGGGAAGTCATATTGAGGATAGAGCAAGCTTCTTTTCTGCTGCTCCAGTCAATAGGACCCGGAGCAATGAATTCAAACTACAGGCAATTGATTCAAACCTCAACATTAGGATGAATTTCCTAACAGTAACAGCTGTTCAACAATGGAACACATACCCTTGGAGAGTGGTGAAGTCCTCTTCTTTGGAAGTTTTTAAACAGAGGCTAGATGGCCATTTGTTGGAGGTACTTTGATTGTGTGTTCCTGAATGGCAGGGGGGTAGACTGGATGACCCTTGTAATCTCTTCCAGCTCTATGATTCTATGTGCTTCCTCATCAAGCTAAGGGCATGAATGCTGTCTCCCACTGAACTAGATCTCCATTGCTATATTAGAACACTCAAACTGTTCAGTAATTCGTATGCACTGGGAAAAGCAATGCCAAATATCATTCCTGGAAAATATAGCCTAATTCTCTTACATTACCATTTCTAGTTATTTCTGCTACAATCTGTTCAATGAAAATGCCTGAACTTTTGCTATGTTGTGGTTTTGACCTATTATAGCAGCCCTTAAGCTCTTCTGATAGCAGCTGTTTTGTTCAGTGAATGTTACATGTGAAGCAAACCATTTTAATGGGGAGAAAGTATATTCCCATAGGCTTTCTTCTGCTGTTAAATATTTTTTTCTTTTTCTTTTTCTTCTTTTTTCCCCCAAGGTTATCTTTCCCAGACATCCAAAAAACACCACGAGGCTTTAAAAAAACACACAAAAAAAAAAAAACCAGCAAAGCAACAAACTCAAAAACTCAGTGGTCTCCTGATCTGAACATTTCAGGAAGGTTAGAATGCTCTGATAAATGGTCTCCCAGTGTTAATCCATTTTACTCCCTCACCCCAAAAAATGAAAGACTAGATTTCTGCATAGCTGACCAGCCACACTATAACATAACAAAGGCACTCGGCAGACCACCCCTAAGGGGCAATGGGACACCGCCCCTTCCCTACTCAGATTGGGGCCGTGGCAACCTCATGCTGCAGCCCTAATCCATCCTTTCAAAGCAGCAAAAAGGAGCAACAAAAGACAGGTCCTTTTTGCACCCTCGAAAGAGCACCATAGCCATGGTGACACTGCTATATGGCACTCCTTTGGCACTGCGCCATATGGACACAGCACCAGGGGCACACCATGACACCACACACTGTGTGGAGTGGCATGTGGCATCAGGCACCTTGGGGGCGGAGTTGGGCATGAGTCATGAGGATGCTATGCCCCAACTCTACCCCCATGCCGGCCTTTCAGGCCGGTCTGTACACGGCCTAACTAAAAAACTCATGCAGAGTTTTTAAATGATCCCTAATTCTCTATATATGTTTACCACTTGGCACATTGATATAGCATCTATACATCTGGACATTAGATGTAGTTGTTGTTGTTCTGCCCTCAAGTCAATCTCGACTCATGGCAACCCCATGGATGAGACATCTCCAAGACCCCCTGTCCTCCACTGCTCTGCTTAATTCCTGCAACCCTATATCTGTGATCTCCTTAATAGAGTTCGTCCATCCAGCATGTGGCCTTCCTTCTTCCTACTTCCCTCCACCTTTCCCAGCATTATTATCTTTTCCAATGAGTACTTCCTTCTCATGATGTGTCTGAAGTACAACAGCCTCAGTTTGTTCATCCTGGCTTTCAGGGAGATTTCTGCTCTAGGGCCCATCTGTTTGTCCATTTGACTGTCCATGGAATCCTCAGCACTCTTCTCCAGCATCACATCTCAACTGAATGGATTTTCTTCCTATCTTGTTTCTTAACTGTCCACTCTCACATCTCGTGATGCAGTACCCTCTGCAAAGTTCATGAGCACAGAATAAATGTTTATGGTGAGAACCCTACTACTGCAATACTAATGCACACATATGCATGCACACACAGAGAAGAATAAGACATAAGTGCTATTGCCAGCCAGCAGTCTACTAGAAACCAGGGAAAGTCCTGTTGGAAAGGGATCATTTCCAGGCACTTCCACCAAACTGTGTGTGTGCTACAGGAGCCATCAGGGACTATTACCAATGAGCTTGATAACTTTTCATAATTCTAGGCCACAGTTCCTGAAGTAGAAACGCCCAGGTTTGTCTGCCTTGTAGATGATCTTTACAAGAAATTCATTGATTCAAAACCACTAAAGACATCTGCACCACATTACAGGATGTTGTGGCATGATAGCTTTCAAGGACATTTCAAGGGCTTCATCTGATTCACAAATTATTGATTTCATGATTGACAAGCACAGGCTGTGGGTGGAACTATAAACTGATGAACAGGTCATCCGAGGAAATTGTAAGGCAGAAAGTCATGACTGTGATCATTACCAATCCAAGAAAAAAATATAGCTTCCCAGTGACTGCTGAAGTGATTCTGAGGAAAATGAACAAGTGCTGCTGCTTCATAGTACAAGGATATAGGACAAAAGAAGATGTCTTGTACTGACTCAGATGTTGTGTCTGTTTAGTGCTGTACTGTCAACTTTGACTGGAAGCAAAGCTTCCTAAGGGTTTCAGGTGAGATTCTTTTCCAGCACTATCTGGACATTCCTGGTATTCCTTGGTGGTCTCCCATGCAAGTTCTGTCTAGGCCTGGCACTATGCAGATTCCCAACTTAGTCAAGATTTGTTACGTTCAAGGTAGTATGGTATGTGCCTGTGTTTTATAGTAATACATTCCACACTAAAATAAAAATCAAGTTTCACATTAACTTGATTTTTAGACTTTAAACTTTTCTGTATAGCCCCAAGGATAGGCATGAAGACTATAGTGCCTGAAGATCATAAAGATCATAAAATTAGTCCCTGGATTCGTGGTGAGATTGTCATTTTATTGAATAAGACCACTAACTAGTTCTCCTGAGGGCATCTTTTTGGTACCAATCAATGTCTTTCGATCAATGCTAGATACACAAGTTTCTGTATATCAATTTCACACAGAGAGGAGACAGCAGTAGTCTATTGTAGGCCTGCCCAACTTGCGATAAACAGATTAAATGCAACCTAAAGTAGTATACAATGACCCACTTGGGGTTCAGTAATGGTTACTACAATACTAGGCATGCAGGGAGGAGGAAATTAGGTTTACCAAGTCCTTGGTAACTGGATGGCTTCACTCAACTTGGCTATTGCAAACTAGGCTGAACTGTTCCCGATAACTGTCTACAATTGAAGGATTAGTTTCAAAAGTTATAAAAACTTTCTCCTATTTTTATTCATCCCAGAAATTTGTTCCTTCTAGAAATCCTAACATTCATTTAAAAGTTTTGTCATATAAGAAAAGGAAAAAGATTTACCCTCTACTGGGCTTAATGGAGGATGGAATAAAAATGCATCCCCATTGTAAAACAAAATTTTTGCAATAGGTTGAAAAACAAGGACAACTTTCCAAGCTATGATAGCTGTTCAGGGATAGAATAGGTAGCACTGGAGTTTAGGGAGCCTTTATTTTAGGAATACTTCCTAATTGTTCTGTTCAGGATGCTGAACAAGATGATTCACTAGGTATTTGCTGTTTGGCATTTAACTCGTATATGTGTGACTTTTGTATACCTAACTAATAACTAATAACATTAGAGATAACTGTCTACTGAATATGTTAACCAATCTCAGTGAAAAGTATGTAGAGCTGGTGCTATTGACACAGTTTCTCTCAAATGATTAATCTGTGATGGCACATTCACTAATCATAGCTGTTGGTTTATGCATCTGTTGAACAAGGAAAAATGAATGGACAAAACAGGGCTAAGCAACCACGGTTGAATGAATGAAAGAGAAATGATATTTCTGTTTTTAAATAGATTCTTGGAATGCAAACCCCACTTAGCTCATTCTCATGAGAGGGAAGAAGAAAAACGAAGAAAAGTATTATCACTGGCAGAGATGGTGAGAGGCTCTCATGCATTTTTGCAAAGTGCTCATAACTCGAAGTTAACCTGTGGGCAAACTGTGCTAGCAATTGCTGCATGAATTACAACTGTTACTATCTTCTTGCCTGGATTTTGGTGATGAACAACACAGTATCCAGCTCTTTATCTCAGTGCAACTTTCAGACTGGGACAAATCTCAGGATTTCTGGAAATATCAAGGTTCTGGGGAGCCCTTCTTCAACTGCTGCAATCAGCATCACTCTCTCTTTTTAATGTATGTAAACATACTTCATTTCACATTGGTCTTTTAAAATATTTTGATGTTTTTAGATTATTGTGATGCTTTGCACTATTTTTAGTGGAAAGTTTGTATGTAAATAAATAAATAAATAAAATGATAGATAGATAGATAGATAGATAGATAGATAGATAGATAGATAGATAGAT
>NC_056524.1:120322051-120398019 GCF_019175285.1 Sceloporus undulatus
GATAGTTGGAGTCAAATACATGAACTGAGACTCATTGAAATGTTAGTCCTACTGCTCTCTAGCTGTTTTGGACCATAAACTTCTAACAGTATTGCCCACAGTCAGGAATTATGGGAGTAATAATGCAAGCTTTAAAACTATAAGGTTTCCTACCCCTTCTCCAGGTCTTGTATTAAAATCAAGGTTTCAAAACATTGGTCAACTTTTGTGGATATTTATTTCTTATTTTTATATCTTGGTTAATTTATAACCCAAATTGTCTCAAATTAGTTCAGAATAGAACATCAGCCCTGAGAGGTAGGTCAGGCTTAGAAAAAATAACTAGACCAAGGTGAGATTCATAGCTCAGTGGGAACTTGAACCTGAATCTCCCATGTCTCTTGCTTCTCTACAGATGGAAGCTGTATGGGCACAAATATAATGTTTTAGTTTTTAAAAGCACAGTGGCTGCTGCCACTCTATTAAGTGCACAGAGATACCATCTGGAGTATTTCTATTTGTGCAAGAACATGACCTCCAAGGTTGCAGATGATTCACACTGTTCTGCTAGGAAAGTGCTAATGATTTTCTATTGCAGACCACTGATGGGCTCTCCACATCAGTTGTTAAGGTTACTGTGAGAGTTGTTAAGTGTGGGTTAGACATTGGACTGAGGTTCATTTCAGCCAGTGGCTGCGAAGGACAAGCAAAAGCTAGAATAAAACAGCACTGCTTGAACCAGTTATAATTTAGTTGTGTGTCTCTGAGGGGGAAAAGAATAAAAAAAGACAGAGGCAGGATAATTGTTTCTTTCAGGCAGGTGGAAAATGTTGGGCTAAAGATTTCAGAGGAGAATAAAAGAAAGAGCCACCCTGAATTATATGCATATACATTTGTTTCACACAGAACTGAAGCATAGACAATTTTGTAACAATGCTCTGTTTCAGTTACATCATGAAACCATGCTTTTTACATCCCTGTTTCTTTTCAATGTGAGAACAATGCATTGGATTTCCCATCCTTCCTTCTGGATCAGCAAAAATATAGGGGTGTTTTTTTTTTAAGAAGAAGAAGAGGTCAGCGGAAGTCCCAAGTTGCATTCTGAAACAGCCCTTTTTTTCCCCAGTAGATGGAAAGATGGGTATGCTTGACTCATTAAGTTCTGAATTCTGATTTCATCGCTAGAAAAGTGTATTTTCAGTGATGTAGTGTTTAGAGAACAGGTGGGAGTCATGTGATTCTCCTGATATTTTTGGTCACCCAGAAGTGCTATGCAACAAAACCAGTGTGAGGACTAGTGATAGCTCTAAGGAGCCCTGGTGGTGCAGTGGTTAAATGCCTGTACTGCAGCCATTCACTCAAAACCACAAGGTTGCGAGTTCAAGACCAGCAAAAGGGCCCAAGCTCGACTCAGGCTTGCATCCTTCCGAGGTCGCTAAAATGAGTACCCAGACTGTTGGGGGCAAATTAGCTTACTTGCTAATTAGCTTACTTGCTGTTCACCGCTATGATCTTTGGAATAGCGGTATATAAATAAAACAAATTATTATTAATTATTATTGAACAACTCTGGAGCGCTACATAGTCCTCCCCTATACTTTAGTGCAATGGAGTGAGACTTGAGAGACCCAGGTTCTTGCTTCCACTAAGATATAAAACTGGGTGGATGTAGGAATTAAATATGTGTGTTTTGGGGGCCGGGGGGGGGGGGGGGGGGGAGATAATTGTGTACATTGCCTTGAGCTAATGTGGACATTATAACTAATGAAATAATCACACAAATAGATGCAACATTGAGGTCTCTGATAAGCTCCCTCCTTACTGTTCCTTTCTCTAACACAGAGACTGACAAAGTTGGGACTGAGAACTAAGTACAGCCCCCTGCACCATTTTGTTGCTCCCAGGGACCCAAGAGCTTAAAACATTTTTTCCCCTATGATTGCTCCCCAAATTCTTTCAAATGACCTCTGGGGCTGCAGAGAAATTTCTGCCATGTTTTGAATCACTCTCTGTTGTAGAAAGCTCCCTTCCTAGACCTAAAGTGCAAAATGTTTAAAAAAATTATCCTGGGCCTCTCGTAGGGTAATTGCAGGCCATTTTTCATGAAGGGCTATGGCAGGAGTGTTACCCTCCAATGTCTTCTGGGAAGCTAATGTGGTCCCCTGCACTCCAACAGTTGTCCAGCCCTTATGTGGCACTAGAAGAAGACAGTTATGTTTTTCTTGTCATACATTTCTGAAGTACAAGTTATCTCATAACTTTTGATAGTGTCCACATTTATAACTGCTGCATTAAATTTGAAGAA
This sequence comes from Sceloporus undulatus, assembly GCF_019175285.1. Classification (NCBI taxonomy): domain Eukaryota; kingdom Metazoa; phylum Chordata; class Lepidosauria; order Squamata; family Phrynosomatidae; genus Sceloporus; species Sceloporus undulatus. The sequence continues at coordinate 120,324,336 of NC_056524.1, forward strand.
AAAAATCAGCTTATGAAAACAGTGGTCCTTTGGGTTTGATTCTAGCCTCCTGACTCCACTTTGTGGATACCAAAATCTGTGGATGCTCAGGTCCCATTATATTCAATGTCATAGTAGAATGGTGTCCCTTACATAAAATGATGACACTTTGTGATAGATGAGAAAATAGACTCAATCAGAGAGGTCATGGCACTTAATTTACAGAACCTAAGCAGAGCAGTGGAGGTGGTCTTGGAGATGTCTTATTCACAGGGTTGCCATGAGTTGGAGTTGACTCAAGAGCAGTTAACAAGAAGAAAATGCAGAAGTTGCAAAGCAACATGCTGTCATTACAACATATTTTAGCATGTTGAATCTCTAGTCCAAATCACACTGCAAAAATAATCCAGTTTGAGACTTCTTTAACTGCCCTGGCTGAATGCAAAGGAATTTTTGGAATTGTAGTTTTGTGAGATATTTAGCCTTCTCTGTCAGAGAGCTCTGGTGCCACAATAGACTACAATTCCCAAGATTCCCTATCACTGAGACAAGGCAAGTTAAAACAGTCCCAAACTGGATTATTTCTGCAGTGTGTTTCGGACTTCTCACTCTCTCTGACTTGCAACTTCCTTCTCATCTGTAACAACTGTCCATATGTGGCAAACTATGAAAGCTGTCTCTATGCAGTTGGTTAAGCTTCTGCCAGCTGCATTCATTCTTTCACAGGAAGATATGGACTTGGGTCTTACTTTCATATCCTCTGAATTGCCAGACATTAAGGCAAAAGAGACTTAAAACTAAGCATGCAGTGCAAGATGGCTGTATCCTGTCCTGCTAACAGCAGGAAGATCATTGAGCATCTGCCTCAAAGCAGTGAAGCCAGGCATGGTTCCTTCTTGTCTACTTTACCAGAAAAACATAGGAAAAGAGGCAATCTCATTCCCAGCACAACAATTTTGCTCAGTTTCCTCTGTGCTTGTATGACCTGGAAACAGCAGAAGCTAGAATATAAAAAGGGAAAGGAACAAAAGTAAGATGAGAAGAATCCAGAAAATTTTGTGTATGCACCAGTTATATATTCCCTCCCTTTGATTTAAGATTCAAACTTATCATTAGGCTAAACAAATATAGCACTTTCTTTCCTTCACAGGCATTTTAGGAAGGGCATGGCAAATACAGGGAATTAGGTAAGACTCAGCCAGCATTCCAGCAAGTGGAAGATAATGTTGCTGGTTTTTCCCCTCAAAGATCCCTGGTTACAATCCAGTTTACACAAATGCTCTTCCCCTTTCTTGAGCAGGAGCTGTCTTTGAATAATTAGTTTTCATTTACCAGTGTAACACAAGAACCAGCACTCCATTACCTCTCTGTAACCCTGATATCAATTTAATATCAGAAGGGATATTTTAGGCAAGTTGCCTAAACAGAGGCTTCCCTGCATAGGAAGCCAGTTATGCCAGGCTGAACTGGAAAGCCCAGCTTTGGAGAAGCCCAAGACACTCAAGACATGATGGGATTTCTCAACAACAGAATCAGCATAATCCTCAGACCGTGGAGAAGTGATATTGAGCTATACTGGAAGATTGCTGTAATATCATAGACAAGGGAGTTTACTCCTGGGAATGAAACTCTTTTAATCTGAGAACATATAACCTAATTGTCCAATTGTTATTGCATAGCCCAACCATTCTTCTCCTCTGGGAAATCCATTTGGCAATGAGGTCATCTATTCACCCTGAGAATACTGCCCTGGGATATGATTTTGAGAATAAATTAGGTTGCTTTGGCACTAGCAATTTGGTCTAGTTTGAAGGCCAGAACCTCTGTCTAACTTCTATCAGATTCTTTAATAAGTCAGCCACCCTCACTTGCCATGGTGGCTATTGAGCCATTTCTATTTCAGATGCCCCAGATCGCCTCTTAGCAACCCTCAAAGGCACTATTTTTTCTGCCTTTGCTTGTTATTTCTTGTGTGTATGCACATGAGAGTCTGTGTGCATGCGCATGTTGATTATTTCACAAATAAAACTAAAGGCTGGTACACATGGGCAGAAAGTGGTGTGCCGCAGCCAATACTAGGGTTAGAGAGCATGCAGTAACCGCACGCTCCCTAACCCTCGTATGTGTGGGCGCCACCATGATTGCGTGGCCCCGCCCAAACGGGGCACTCATCTATGACATGTTCTGTGTGATGCGTCCAAATGGCATGTCACACAGGACATGTCATGACGCTGCTGGAGGGCGCTTATGGCACCTTACCAGTGGTGTGGAAAGGAGCTGCATGGCAACCACACAGCCGCACCAATGATACAGAGGAGAAAGGGGTCACCCTTTTCTCCTCTTTAGGATCGGGGTGCAGGCGGGCATGAAGCTGCAAGGGCAAGCCTTTTCCGGGATGAAGAGAAGCAGCATTTTGTTGCTTCTCTTTGGCCCAGAAAAATGCCGGATTGGGGCAACAGAGCTGTGCATGCAGTTACTGTGGCCCCAGTCCTGTGCTTCCATGGGTGGCACAGACCTGCCCCTTTCATGCCAGTCTGTACAGCCCCTAAGAAACTTTATTTGGAATTGCCTCTGGAATTCTGTGTTTGGGACCAGTATACAATGATTCCAGGCTGAATGTTGCCCCAGCCAATGTATACTTTTAATTGAAAGAGAAGCGGAAAGAGAAGTAGAACTTGAGGAAAATAAAGGTTGATTGTACCTGGGATAATTGGCTCTTGCTTCCTCGTCCCTGGGATCATTTTTAGAATGCAACCATGAATTGTGCTTTCATCAGCAAAATCCTAAGAACAAATGCAAAGGAATAGCATATCTGTTTGTCTCCATGACATAGTATATAATGTACATCCTATATTGATATTTATGATTCTGACTATAGAAACCTTTCTGAAAGCATTTGACAAGATGGATGAAGATGACACTTGTGACTCTGTCTCTTCCATTCTCCTAGCCACAATTTCATGTTCTCTGGGGAAGCATTAACAATTCCATTGTCTATGTATTTATTTGTGCCCACATAAATAGCAGGAGAGCATTGAAGATAATTTGATGAATATTAGTAGCCTCTCTTTCATATCTTAAAAACATGAAGAAAGTAACACAGTTCCCTCCCCAAAAACATGTTTATTCTGGGCACATAAGGCCCTCTCCATTCATTGGTTTTACACATGGACTGACTATTCTTATGATGCTATCTGATTGGGCATGTTAATTTTACAAAACTTTGTGTGCCTTCCCCCCCCCTCCCCAAATGTTTTTTCATCATCTACAAATATTTTTATATTGTCTTGTAGTTCAGTGAATAAATGACTACTAACCAAATTATAAATATTTATTCTTTCTTTCTTAGAATAAAAAAAAGTAATTTTATTTAAAATTCAGGGCTGAAATAAAGCAAAACTTAAGAGGTTTATCCATGTTTGCTCCTAGCTAGATTTGTATTATCTTGTTAACGTGTGTGCACTTAGGATGAAAGAGCACTTCTCAATAAAATTATATGAGTCTAATCATTGGACTATTCTCTGATTGAAAAGTCTCATAACTCCTGTGAGAAGAGCCCAAGCTGTGGAGAAAACAAGAACAAATGATAAGAATGGCATTACAATTATGTCAGTATGTCAGTTTGAATCCAGAGAAAACGGAAGTACTACTGATAGGTTCCACAGGCCCGGGGAAGGAAGTTTATCCACCTGTCCTGAATGGGGGTCACACTTCCCCTGAAGGACGAAGTTCGCAGTCTAGGAGTATTTCTGGACTCGTCTCTGCAATTTACATCTCAAGTAGATGCAACGGTCAGAAGTGCTTGCTATCAACTTTGGTTGATACGCCAGCTGTGACCCTACCTGGGCCAAAGGGACCTTGAAACTGTGGTACATGCTCTGGTAACCTCTCGCTTAGCTTTCTGTAATGCGCTCTACATGGGGCAACCCTGGTACCAAGCCTGGAAACTTCAGCTAGTACAAAACATGGCCTGCTTTGGATATGCTCAAGTCCAATTAAATACAATAGGGTTGGTAATTATTATTATTATTATTATTATTATTGTTGTTGTTGTTGTTGTTATTGTGGGTCCTTGTTACCTGCTGAGCCACGGTGCTTGAAGCAGTGTCAAACTGCATTCATTTCCACAGTGTAGATACAGCCCACATTTCCAGTGTAGGTTTAATTTTGGGTGCGTCTGCTCTGTAGAAATAATGCAGCTTGACAGTCCGGTGGCTCCATCTGATAGAAATCCTGGGATGTGCAGTAGAAATTGGACTTTAGGAAAGCTCCTCCTGCCAAATTTTCTCTTTCAGTCTCAAAGGTGCTGCGAGACACTGATTTTACAGAGTAACAAGGGCATATATCTTTGAGTCAACCATGACAGCTCAGCTGAACCCTGAGGACTTATGAAGTCACAATGGGAGCTCAGCTACATGGCTGAAAAGGTTCCAGAATGCATCCACTTGGCCACTTGGGTTTGAGAACTCAACATGGCTGGATCCAGTCTGCTTCCTCTCCTGATTCTTCCATTGTTGGTCTTCAGCCTGAGAGGTCAAGAAGACACCACTGTATTAGAAGAATCTTTCCATCTACAGATCTGCCATGGGGCTCTTGAGTCTTCAGCCCTCAGGAAGACCAGCAGCCAAGCCAGAAGCAAGCCTTCCCTTGTCCGCCAACTCCACCAGGGGCACAGAAGGCAGCAGAGGCCAGGCAGGCATGGCAGGAGTGGTAAGCTTCAAAGGCCATTCCTCCATCCCTCAGGAAGACCAGAAGACAAGCAAGAAGCAAGCCTTCCCGCTTCCCCCAAATCCACCAGAGGCACAGACGGCAGCAGAGGCCAGGCAGTAGCAGGAGGATATGGCAGGAGTGGGAAGCTTCAAAAGCCACTCCTCCAGCCCTCAGGAAGACCAGCAGCCAAGCCAGAAGCAAGACTACTCTCTTCCCCCAACTCCATCATGGGCACAGAAGGCAGCAGAGGCCAGGGCCAGCAGCCGAGGAACGGATGGCAGGGATGGTAAGTTAAAAGCCTCCTCAGGCTAGGAGACCAGCAGCCAGCCAAAATCAAGCCTTCCCTCTTCCCCAACTCCAACAGGCAAGAAGGATAGCGAGCAGGAGGGGTGGCAGGAGAAAGGCTGCCATAATGCCTTCCAAAGCTGTGCACCGGACGTTTGGGTGTGGGGACATTCCCCACTTGGGGCGGGACAATCCCACCGCGTTTACCCATGCTTTTTTTTTTTTTTTTTTAAAATTGTCCCAACCAGTCAAGCTTGCCTTTGCCGGGTTCAGCCGGGTTCAAATGATGCCGGGCCGCAGCTCTGCACAATGGCGAAGACGATGGGAGCACTCGCACCCAAAAAACAAACAAAAAAAACCCAACAACCTGGTTTTTGATTGAACTTTCTCTGGGGTGGTTTCAACTTCTCAGACTCCAGCGGGTGCTTTGAGCGCTGGTCTGGGATTCAAACCTCGGCTTTAACCAAACAAGGGAAGTAACCAAGAGGAGGAAGGGGTGGAAGGAAGGACGGACTCGCGAACTAGATCTCCCAGCAGCCCTGCCCACTATGCCCTTCCATTCTGCCACTGGCTGGTCAGTTGGCTGGCGCTTATGGAGCCCAGCCAACTGACCAGCAGCCAGTGGCCGTGGCTGGGCGTGGGTGGGCAGGGTCGCTGGGAGATATAGTGCGCGCGGATGGCCTGCCGCCGGCCAACCTGACGCGCCAAGCTGGCCGCGCCGCGGGCCGCGTCCAGCCGTCCGCGCCGAGGCCCGGGGCCTCGGGGCCCGCTGCCGCGGACGCTCCAGCGGACGTCACGGCAGCGGCAGGCCGCCGCGGTCCGACGGTGGAGCCGCGTGGCCGCAGCCGGGGCCGGGGCCTGGGCGGGCCAGGGGGGCCGGGCGACCGGACGACGGGCTGATTCGGGGGGGAGTAGGCCAGGCCCGCGCGGGGCGCCGGCGTGACTCCCGGCCTGTCCCCCCTTCCTTCCGGCCACTGCGGACGTCCGTCAGGGATACGGCGGTACGCTGACCGGTCCGTCGTGCTTGAGGTGGGGCCGCAAAACCGGTAACAGAGCTTGGGCAGCCCTGCAGCCGAACCGCCTACCGCACGCCCCGGTAGGTCGACTACCTACTGCCTAGCGTCTTTCCTTCCGGGCACGGGGGGTGCGTAGTGCCGCCAGGGAGGGCGCATGCAAGAGTGACAGCCAGCACTGCCGGGGGGCAGGCAGGCCGTCCTTCCTTTCGACCTCTGTGCCACCGCCCGCACGGAACAGGAGCGGGCGGACGCTTGGGGGGTGCGCACCCCTTAGGTGACCGTAGTCCGACCGTCACGGGCGCTGCGGGAATGTGAGTAGGGATGTGCGGTAGGGCAGGACGCCACGGGGTCTGGTGCTAGCCCCCCTCCTCCCTCCAGACCGGCACCTGCCTTCTGTGCGGTCCAGACACTGCCGAAAGCAAGGACGGTGTTCAGTTGCGGGCGGTCAGTGGTGGGACGCTGCGCTGTATGGATTCCGTGCTGTATGCCTTTGCATTCCCTCCTCGTTTTCGACTGTATTTCATTCCCTCTACCCTCCTTCCTTCTTCTTCTTCTTCTTTCCCTTTTTTTCTTCCTTCCTTCCTTCCCTCCTTTCTTTCCTCCTTCCCCCTTCCCCTCCTTCCTTCACTCCTTCCCCCATACCTCCTTCCTTCCCTTCTTCCCTTCCCCTCCTTCCTTCCCTTCTTCCCCTTTTCCCTTCCCCTTCCCTCCCTCCCTTCCCCCCCTGAAGAGGAGGGCTCCCAATTCCAGAATTAGACTCTGGGAGCCAGAGGCAGAGGATGATGATGGATCTCCTGCTGGTGCCTGAGACTGGCATGGCCCTTCTGCTGCTGCCATCCTCCTCTTTGTCCAGGAGGCAGCTCCGGTCTCAGGGGGAATCTCCTTTTTCCTTTCCTTTCCTTCCTTCCTCCTTGCTTCCTTCCTTCCTTCCTTCCTTTCTTCCGCCTCATCTGCAGCAGAGAATGGGAGGATGATTGAACCAGCTCCCTGTTGATGAGCCCACCAGCAGGCCAAAGAGGCAAAACCATCAGCAGAGAGTTCAAAAAGGCTGGCGAAAGACAGTTCTAGTATGGTTATTTTATATAAAAATGGTTATGTTAATAGTTAATTTGTGTGTTCATGCACTTTGCTGTGTTTTTTCTCAGACCTTCTGACCTCCCAATTTCTCAGCTGCTTTAATAAGTACCAGTTTTCTTTTCTCTTTCCCTTTTTCTTTAAACCAAAGGCAAAATTACCTGTGAAATCATAAAAAGAAGGCAATTCCAAATTAGTATTTAGCTGACAGAGTGGGGCCTTACTACCTAAAAGGGACCGGCACTGTTATACGAACCCTTACTTAATAACTCTGTGTCTCAATTCAGCGAAGGCATCCAAGGTGACTTACAAATGGTTCATGAAAAATATTCGGGTTGCCATGTAGGCCCTACATCAAAATACTGTGCTGAAGTATGACTATAGTAAAGATTCTGTTCTAATACAATAACGTTCAAAACAATGGCGCCATGCAAACAGGCCAAAATAAAGCTGCTTTGGATCACTTTGGAGGTACAATGTTTAAAGATGCATGCTTCCTAAGAGGCCAGAAGCCGTGCCAAAGACACGCTCCAGTCCTAAGGACTAGAGCGCAGCTTTGGTGCAGCTTCTGGTCTCTTAGGACGCATGCATCATTTACTCCAAAGTGACTAGAAGCAGCTTTATTTTGGCCTGTCTTTATGGAGCTAATGATAACTTTATTTGGCCAACCCAAATGCACATTGTACATGTAGCTGGCTTTCAAAGCTCCCCTGAATTCTTCATTAGACAAAGTTGTTGAAAATCATCCAGGAGAAAAATTGTTATAAAATGAAAATGTTAGTCACAGAAGTTCTAAGTACCATTTTAAAAATGCCATTTTGGGAGTCTCTGCATGAGAGAAAAGAGAATGGAAAACTCTGTCCCTGTTTAGATCCCCATTCAGCTGTGAAACTAGCTAGGTGGCTGTATAGGCAGAAAGAAGTTCAGAACATAAATCCTATCTCTGATGGTCTTCTAGGAAAATAGTAAGCCTGCTCCCCTGTGTGCCTTTGATTTCCTTCAGTGAGAATTACAGCCAGCGACATGTTGACAGAACTATTTAAAGCAGAAACAAACAAAAGCCAAACTCTACGGTCAGTCTTCAAACAGCTATAGACCTTGATTTTAAAACAATTTTAGGTTCACCTGGGACACAACACACTTAAATTTCCAGTGTATATATACTGACTAGTTTGTTGATCACAGCCAAGGAAACAGCCAGTGCAAATGCACTAGAGAAAAGCTTTACTAAATTAAGTATCAAAAGAAGCAAAATGTGCAATGAAGCAAATGTAAAGGCAAAGGTTTCTATTCTATCACAAGTGTGACACCACAACAAACCATCTTTGCTTAAGATGACTAGATGAACAAAATCAAGAAGCATCAAAGTCTGGTATGAAAAACAGAAATAGAGTGAAAAGTACAGCTAGAATTTACCAAATATGAGTTTATAAATCATAAAGCTTCTTAGTTGTTACTACTGACCTTGAATGCTTTGAGAGACACTTGTGAGGCAAAGGTTAGAGTTTTGGCTGAGACCAAGGAGAACAAATTCAGATCCCCACTAAACAGTTAAATTTAAATAATGTCTCCAAGCTAGTAACTCTCTCTCTCTCCCTTAGCCTCCTAAGTTTAGGTGTAGGTTTAAAGGGGGTGAGGGAAGCCATGTATGCTGTTTTAAGATCATTGGAGGAAAGGTAGGATTTAAATGTAATAAAGATGCAGGTTTCACAACTAATATATTTTAAAAATAGGAACAAACCAAGTAAGACATCCCTCCATGGGAGAAGAGGCTTGGTGCGAAAGTGAGGTTATGATTTAGTAGAGAGATTATGAGGCTGTGCAGACTGCCCCTAAGGGGTGGCCTGCAGCCTCCTTCAAGTGCACCAGATCGGGGCTGCAGCCCCAATCTGGCCTTTCCAGAGCCGTGGCTTTAAGGTGTTCCTTTGGTGTTGTGTCATGTAAATGCAGCAGGAGAGAAGCGCCCTAATGCTGCACGCCATGTGACGTGGTGCCTGGCATCATGCCACCATGGGGACAGAGTCAGGGCATGTATCGTGTGGACGCCATGCTCCAACACCACCCCCAGGCTGGCCTTAATGGCTGGTCTGCACAACCCCTATGTCACTGTTACCGTGTATATACAAACATACACGATACAGGGCAGAGCTGGTCCACAGGATTTCTGAGAAACATCAGAGTTCTCCTCAATTTTGTTTAGTTAAGGGCAAAATCATAAGGGCCCAAAATCATCATATTGCCCCAGAAGTAGCCATACACTGTGGGGACTGCTAGCACTGACTTCAGGTTGACTGTGGCATTTTCCCCATTGTAGACAAGCCCATAGTACCAAGCAAAATTCAGCCTGTCAGTCATATATTATGCATGGTACTTTCATTACAGGTGGAGAACTGGGCTTACATGGATGGAATGGAAGGTCTGTATGTTTCATCTATCTATGTAGAGATAGATGAAAATTTTGTTCTTTTTTTAAAAAAATAGTAATTTTGCAACATTTTCAAATTCCTTTGATGAAAATAATTGAGTTTGAAGTCTAAATCAAAACCAACCAACCAAAAATGGTGGACTTTAATTGCTTAGCTGTTAAACGTCTGGTTTGAATCCTTGTGTGCCCCATAAGGTTTATATTGCTGATTTAAGGTTGCAGTTTTTCCCCCTTAAAGAGTCCTCACTTTAACTGGACAAGCAGGGGACTTTTCCTATGCTAGACATAGCTGTACTCCCTTTTTTTTTGGCTTATTATTGATAAGAATGTATAAAAATCCATAAGGATATGGAATAAATAATACTGATAAATTATTCAAGACATATACACGTGTAAGTGATTGGCAGTTACACCACAGCAAGTACTTTTACAGATGGTGAGCAAGGAGGTATCAGTACCTCCTTCTGCAGCTTTTTAAAATCCGGGATGTGCATTGCCATCTGGACTATTCCTGGTACAGCTCTGCATCTTCCCAGACCCAAATGGGCACTGATTGACTTGGGAGCCCTGGAAAAGCTGGCATGTGGGTAATTGACAGCCTCTGCATGAGAACACTGCAGGAACTTTAGCATCTTGGATCAGAAGCTAGTAATTATGAATGCTGAAACTTTCATTGTTAATATGCCTTCCTGTGAAGTTAAGGAAAATTATGAAACGCAGTACTCCAAAAACTTCCATAGTCCCCACCACACACAAAAGACGGGAAAATACAGTTTTTCTACTACTCCCCCCCAAAAAATCAGTAGTTTACTTCCTGGCTAAATAAAGGCCTCTTCTGGGTTTAAAATAGCCAAAGAAGGGTGAAACTCAGTGAAATCACTCTCAAATTCACTAGGAGGCATTTCAAAATCTTCTTTACCGAATCATAATTTTTCTGCCAATATGTTTTAGTAATTTTACAACCCGTGTTTCGTTGATGTACTCTTTTAAACCTTTAATAAAATCCCCCCCCCCCAAAAAAAAAGCATTAGGAGGCATAGGGGTGATTTCTTGGTTTTTATGGGTTTATTTTTTATTCATGTTTTTTAGAATCCTGAGAGAGAAGAGTGGAGTTGAGGCACAGTGCACAATGCTTTGTATGTGCAGGCTTCCATATTCCTGCAGGAGGCCAATGCAGCCCCAGACTTTGGTAGCTGCTTATTGTTTCTGTCATGTGCCTTCAAGTCATTTCCAACTTATGGGAACCCCAAGGTGAATGTATCATAGGGGTTTCTTGGCAAAATTTGTTCAGAGGAGGTTTTTCATTGCCTTCTCCTGAGGCTGAGAGTATGTGACCTGGTGGGTTTCGTGGCTAGGCTGGGAAATTAACTGTGGTCTCCTGCACTCCAACTACATCACCACATTGGCTTCTTAGTAGCTCCTTATTTGCCTTATTGCATATGCAAGTCTAGCACTATATTAGTGGATCATTTGTCTCTTGTTTTGTTTGTAACTGTTTACAGGACTTAACCATGAAATATTTTCTTTTACATCATATAATCTAGGACACAAACTCTTGAAGTGAAGGCAAGGGTATGAAAGCTAAGATGTTGTGAAATATACAGCGGGTGATATTTTCAATGCCTGTTGTGATAATGGGTGTTAAAAGAAAATCAAGATGTCTTATTTCATTTGCATCAACATTGATAGTACTTTCACATACAAATTGATAAGTTTATCCAGACTTGCAGTATGATGTGTTCTTTCCCCTCACAGAATTTACAAGTACTTCTCCTTGTGTATTTTGGGAAGGATAATCTTGTCTTCATTGGTTTTATGGGTCTTGTCTCCTCCATGATTGCCATGTGCCTTATGGTTGAGCATCTGTGGTGAACATATTGCAAGGTTGCCAGGTTCACAAATGCACTTTAAACGACAGCCATGGTAATGGCTGTACAGCTGCTGAACATAACCAAAATCTGTGCTCCCTTGTTTCACGATGCATATAACCTAAATAAGTAACAAAGCAACATCTGTTAGGAAGTCTAGCACTCTCTGGGGTATGTTCTGTCTTTCAATGTTTGTTTCTGGATCATGACTGTGTCTTATTAGTTCTGCTGTGTTCTTCCGTGGCTATGTCCACATGCCTCTCACTTTTGATTTCTCACTCTCACTCTCTCTCATTATTTCTGTTTGCAGATAATGAGCTGTTTTCTGTAAAATGTCAAAGGTGCTTTCCATGAGAGGATTTATTTTCTCATGTAAAAATTCTATAAGATAGAAAAAGTAGGAGTTTTATTTATCTCTTTTCTTTATTTATCTCTTCTGCACTCATCTGGAGGAATCCTAAGAAACAGAATCCATGTATACATTACTCGTTAATGGCTCAACTTTTTAAATAGAAACAATTCATGTATATGATAATGGAAACTGCAATATTCACTAATCAGTAGGATCAAAATCTTTCTTTAGGTCTAATTGCTGATATGGAAGTGGCGATTCTTGATCAAATGTACACAAAACTGCTAAATTGCAATTTATCAATAAATTCAGTTTTGTTGTCTCTGGATTTAATGTTGGATCAAATTTTGGTACCACTTTAAATTTTGGATTTGAAAACATTTTAGAGTTATTTTAATGGATTTCTATCTGCCTGCTGATCCTACCATTTTAGCAATTTAAGATTGGTGGTTTGTCATTAATTACTGCTACTGTGAACTATAATTATGCTTATTTTGTATACATTTAAGCTTTAGGTGAATTGTCCTGCTTGCATTTAATTTCTTTCTAATTCCACTGCTATCACTTTCCATACAGCAGCACCTATGCATAATATTTGAGAATAACTGGTGAATTGGATAGCAATCCATCATATTTTATTGTAGGGATGACCCATAAATGTCATTTGAGCCCTAGAGGTGTTTTGAGCAATTCCAGGTCAGATCCCCCTAAACTCCCAATTATTTAGGGAACTACTACTTACTTCCTGTTCAGAACAAAGTGTGACTGTGGCCTATTACAAAATAGGAGAGTGGTAAATTGAGCAAGTGTGATGCCAGACCTGATGCACTGGCCCTCCTTTGGTTTATACTATAATAAATTTGTTAGTTTTTAAGATACTGGGGGTGGAGTGGGGAGTGGCATCCACACACCGCATGCCCCAACTCCATCCCCATGCTGATGTGAAGCCACGTGCTCCACCACATGGCAGGCGGTTTCACAGTGCTCCTTTTTGCACTGGAAAGGCCAGATTGGGGCCATGATGTGCGGTTGCTGTAGCTCCAATCTGGTGAAGAAAGAGATGGCTACAGGCAGCCCTTTGGGGGTAGACTGTACAGCCCCTCAGAAACACTCCAGCATCTGTGTCAAACTTAACAAAAATGCAACATAAACTACAACCATTGACTTTTAGTCATGAGTCAGACTTAATACTTATAGCACTGCAATTTCAAGCGTGTGTGTGTGTGTGTATGTGTGTGTGTGTGAGAGAGAGATTGAGAGAGAGAAACCATTAAAAATGCCATAATCATTTGAAGCAAATTGATTATTCTACTAACTTGGTGTTTTCACCCTCAAAGTTAAGTTACAGAGGTTTTGTATTTTCTTTTTCATCTCCCTACATTTTGCATATTTCCTCCCTTTACTATGATTTTTTGTCTTTTCTTTCAGAGGACTGTCCTTAATCTTCTATAGACAGTCTAATCCATTTCCAGGTAAGCCCAAAATGTTCAATGTACAAAGACTTCCATAGTGTGTTTCTTCTTACTTACATAAGCCAATTTCTTTGTATCAATGAATCTTTTATGATTTGGGGAAAAGGCTTTAGCTGCACATTATCATATAAAGGATCTGCAATTCCATTGATTAAAAATGTTTGCAATAAAATTCATGCAAGCCATTCAATTCTTATGCATGGCTTTTGAAAATGAATAGGCTTTCCCAGGACACTAATGAACATAAATTGCCTTCCAACAGATTCTCAAAGCAAAATAAATATTCCCAGAAGACTTGCTATTTAAAAGGTAGGAGAAATTTTACCTGCAATCCAAGTCTCACAAAACTACTTGACAAATTTCCCTTGTTACTGCATTATATTATGTACTCTGACACAAAGCAGTTTTTACCAGTGAGAAGTAGTCCTGTTCAGTACATTTGGATATATGATTGCCTCAAACATTATGACGCAACACACTGAGGTTCCAGACCGTGTGGTTGCTGGTGGTCCAAAACCCTAGTATCGCTGCCGCCATGCCGCTGTTGGCCCATCTGTCTCGAGCCTTATGTAACTTATTTATCCTAGGAGTTAGTACAATCCAACAAATACTGAAACCTTCCCTAGTTTATCTATGTGGCATAAGTGAAAAATCTTTGGCACTTCACACTTCAGAAGTCTTGGACTACAACTGCATATATCACTTTCTACTTGCCATGCTAGATGGGGCATCAGAGAGTTTGTTGGGGCATGTAGAATCAGGAATCTAACATGCAAACATGCAGAAGACATGTACATAGACCAGGAAATGCCAACCAAAGATTCTGCTGTGAAGATCAGCTCCAGGCTTCACAGGAAACCTCCTCCTACGCAGAGACTGCTGCTTCCTTGATAAAGACACTGCTGGACAGCCAGTTTTCTCATGAAGAGGCTTTTATTTGTCAGGCTCAATATTTACAAGATACACCATCAAACAGCTCCGCCAGATGCCCATGTACAAACTCCACCACACAGAGCATTCATCCCTCTCCCTTATATACACATTCCCTCTTGGGATTTCAGCCCTTCCCCCTCCTGGGATGTCATCCAGTTTCCTGTCACCTGACGGCTGTGACTCTTCAGAATTGAAGCCTGCTGGTTTCACCTCCTGTCCCTGTGTCATCAGCTTACTATGACTAAGGGCTTCCCAAATGCTGTCTCACGATGGCTGCCACTTGAACTCTGGTAACCCTGTCCCAGTCCCTCCTGTGGCCACATCTATGACATTTTCTTGACCAGGGTGCTCTGTGCTCTGACAGGGTTGCAAGTCAAATAATCTAGAGGGCCAAAGATCACTCACCCCTGCTATCTTCCTACAATGTCTTGGGAGTACTTAATTCAAGGACCCCTTTTGAAAGTGGGGAGAACAAAATGGGGACTTGGTTTATTATTTAAGAAGAACAGAAGTTTCTCCTGGCAGGAAACAACCTCTTGTGTTCTTCCTGACTCCTGTCTCATGTCCATTTTCTACAATCGTTGGGCACACAAAGATGGACAGATTTCATGAAGATAATATAAACGCTAGAGGAAGAAATTTCTTGTTGATGACCCACTTTTAACATGCTGTCAATCCTGGCTAACTATCTGTGTCAGTATTTTTTCAGTGCATACTAGCATATGCCAGCACATCTATTGAGAATTTGCTGTTTCCCTATATAGTCAGAATGAGACAAGAAACTCATCTCCCATTTGTCACTGTCAATTTATTGTTATTCAATTTTCTCTTACAAAAGGCAGAATAAAGTGAATAATTCAATATTATATTGAAAATTGCTACTCCAGTAAGATATAAATATAATTATTTTCTTTCTTTTTTAATGGTACTATTGCATCTCTCATCTTTTACTTCCCCACACTGTGTCAGTGTAAGTTACTAATTTCATGGCTGGCATCCATAGTTTTTTGTGGTTTTTTTGGGCTATGTGACCATGTTCTAGAAGAGTTTTTCCTGATGTTTCACCAGTAGCTGTGGCTGGCATCTTCAGAGAAATTGCAGAATATCTCTGAAGATGACAGCCACAGATGCTGCTGAAATGTCAGGAATAAACTCTTCTAGAACATGGCCACATAGCCTGAAAAACCCACAAAAAACTATTCTCAACAAATGTCCAGAACCTACACAGCAAGTCAGCACTTGGTAAATGATATCTCCAGCAGCCACATATTGTAGGTTACTCATCTTAATTGTTTCGCAACATAAGCATACAAGCCTTGCTAGGTCCCCCTAAATTCTGTCTGGTGTAGTAGGTGCTTGGCAACCTGATATTTATTATTTGTCCTAAAGCAGCAAATGAGGGCCATTGTTGTTTTGCTGTTCTATATTGTTTCTTAGCAATTCTATTGAGAGACATATAGCCTCTGATTCTGGAAGTAGCATAAACCCATGAAGATAGCATGACTAGCATCCATTAATAGTTTTATCTTACATGAATTTGTCTAATCCTATTTAAAACTATCTAAATTGATAGCCTTCATCTGTAGTCACAAATTCCTTAGCTTAATCATGGAACAAAACTATGGAATAGTTTGAATTTTCTATCTACCCATTCTCGCAACATTGCAACCCATAGTGGTGGGTTGGGAGTGGGGAGGAATCTCTCTGTCTACTCTCTTCACACTATGAACTTTTGAAGAACAGTGACCAAAATTGTGCATTCGCCTTTTCCCCAATGTAGTGTCTGAAGTACCTTTTTTTCATTGACGATAAAAAAATATTAACAAGTACTCTTCAGTTCCCTATTCAGCAATACTTATTATTCTATTATTCTGTTATATTTGATAATTTTATCTTTAAAAAGCTTTTTAACAATTTACCTGACATAGACATTATGTTAACTGACCTGTAATTTCTTGGAACAGAGATGTGTTAAGAGAAAAAGAAGAAGTTTCTTTGAAGGCTAAAAGACCATTTAAATCTCTGAAAGCACCATTCATTTCAACTAAGGAAACAGTGAAGCATTCATTAACCTTGCATTTTTAAAATATTCAGCAATTTGAAATATGCTTATTCAGTGAATATCTTTATAGACCACTGTAAGAGCGGTTTTCATGTGTACTATTACCATTGTGAATTAGCATAGATGTCCATGGAGGTGTGTGTTTCTATAAATTTGCCTTAAATGTATGTGGGCAAAAAATGTAAAATATTCAGTAGATAAATGGTGCAGAGTGTGTTCGCATGCATACATACAGTAACAGTTTAGATATCTCTAATGTTATTTCATGCTGTCTTTATGTTCAAGAAGCTATGAAGAGGTTAACATACAGTGTTATCATAAACAGAAAGAAGCAATAAAAAACCTTCAGCAACAAAAAAAGAGCCCATCATCTACACAATTTTCATTTTGGAGAAGAGGGACACTGCAAGAATATGGAATGATTCTATCTAGATATTAGCATTACTCTGTCTGATCTGATACAAAGTAGCAGCTGGACTCAGCTCTGATAATTGAAAGGCATACAGACAGCGGATAAACTTTCTGTATCTTTCCCTGTTGAATTTCAATGCACAGCCAGAGCCAAATATCTCTCCAACATCCATTTATTATCCTCTCAGATTAGCCCATCTTATTTGTTGTGCTCCCATGAAGCTGAGCCAAGAGGAGAAAATAAAATAAATGTGTTACTGAGGGCACTGAAAGAATTACAGGATCTCCCTGCAAATGGGTAGACATATTTATTTTCTACAGTGTTCCATGGACTGGAACTTTTTATTGGTGTTCTTCCTCCCTGATCAAAAACTAAAGATTAGCTCTGTTAATTGATATGATTTCATGTTGCTGTATTGTGTGTCTTATCTGAGTTTAGAACTGGCATAAGCAGATGCAAGAAAGGCTCCCAAGAGTCAGTGGAGTTCCCTCTTGTACCAAGCTGTTGATTAAATAATTCCGATTCTTCCATATTATTCTCACTTTTGATGATAGGCTAGCAGTGAGGTCAAAGTAACATAAACGGATTCAAAAATCTGACATAATGCCTAAAATAATATATCAAGCAGGCATATGGTAGCACCTTCTTGTCTACTTCTATGTCTTCCTTCCACACCAGCACCTAGGAAGTGACACTGCTTCTGCTTCAAACTGATGGGGTGAGCATGAGTTCAGCATGAGCTTTTGTAGAGTTAAATCTACCTCCTCATATGTATTTGTTGTTAGTCTAATGTTCATGTAAACATTTCTGTAGTGCTCTGCCTGGGAAATCTGGTAATATTAGGAACACACAAAATGTTATTATACTGAGTTGGACCATAGGTTCCTCTCACTCAGTATTTTAGCACAGAATGTTAGTATTTTTCTTTTCAGCACTTTCAAGAGATCTCTGGTAATCCTTGGTGGTCTTCCATCAAAGTCCTATTAAACCCAACTCAACTTGGTCAAAACTGTATGTGTACGGGGTTGTATGGCTGATGCTCAATGCTTTATTGGCACTCTCATAGGTAGGAGAAAACTGCAGGTAATGAATGCAGGTTATTAAGACTCTCGGAGCATGTGGTAACAGTATATCCCATACTGAGAAGGTAGAGTTAAATCTAGTGTGGATAGATTAGTAACCTTGGAGTGGGGGTCTGAGATGAAGGTATAGGTCTTTTAATGTCCGACAAATGAAGCGGAAATGGTGAGTAGTTGTATGAATGATTATCACATGTAATTGCACAAATAAAGTGAAATTGGAAATGCATTGTTATTGAAATCCCCAAAGAAAAAAGCTACACATTAATGCTTCTTTATGACTACTTTAATGGTGGCTCATATGAAATTGTTATGTGTAATTACTCCATTTTTCCAGGATATTCATGGGATAAACTTCTGATTTCATTCATGTGATAAACTCCTTTATGGAGGCATGTCCATGGCTTCAGTAGGCCAGCTTATACTGCCTTTCAAAAATGGGACATGTGCTACTCTGGACAATTTCCTAGCACCAGTCCTGGGGATGGTTACCAGAGATCCTGGGAGATAGAGACAACAGAAGCCAAAAAGCCCTTTCTCTTCCCAATAGTGGTGGTATTGCCTCATCTTCCTCTCCTCTGGTGTGCTGACATCTGGCACCTTGTTTCTCACATTCCTGCAATGATTGATATCACATATGGCCTAACTTGCATCAAGCATGATGTGTAGTAGATTACCCTCCACCTAGCTCAGTGGTCCTCATCTTAAAAAATACCTTCACTGAAATGACAATTTGTACGAGAAAGGAAGATCCTCTAACACCACTGAATGATGTTAAAAACACATTGGAACCTCACCTGAAATGAAGAGATAAAGGGCATCTGAATTTCTCATTATCTATAATGCAAGCTATTTTAGTAATCACAGTTCAGCAATTCAGGTACAGCATCTCAGCCTGTCTGCAACTCATTTTGTTCCCTTCTGATTCTATCTTTTAGTTTTTCTAGTACAGTTATACGCACCTTGGCACTTTTGTGCATATTTGTTCATGCAGAACAACAATTTCTTTCCCCTCTCTGACAGCAGAAGTCACACTTTTTTTCCTAGACCAATTATCCTGGTTTGAGAAATCTGCGTTGAATAACAGAAAGGAGGAGAAATGTGTATGAGCACTCAAAAATGTATTCCTTATTTTCTGCAAAAATGTTAATGTTGCCTCTGCCAACAAAACTTCTGAACAAATGTTTTAGCTTTTATTTGCCCTTTCAGTATAGAAATAAATAAATAAATAAATAAATAAGGCAGGATAGAATAGGAAGAATACAATAAATTCTGCAACAAGCCTTTTTAATTTCTCCTAGTACAGGAAAAAATGTTATTTTACAGGGTTCTTTGTATGATATGAAAAATAATACTGTGCTCTGATCATTTTCCCTAAAGTCAGCACACCTACACAGAATAAATAATGCAGTTTGACACCACTTTAGTTTCTATGATTCCATTCCACAGAATATTGGGATGTGCAGTTTTATAGTTTTTCCAGAGTTGAAGAGATGCTTCGTTTTAAAAAACAGCCAGTTCAGCCAATGACTACATAGCAGATAGCATTTAAGGAGATTGTTTCACAGCTATGAGCATGTAGCCTTTCACTGTGCTGGCAGGGAAGGGTCTGTCCAAGACACTGGAGTTGTTGCCTTTATCTGAGGCTGAGGGGATCTTTCTTCCAGCCCTCTCTGAATGTAAGGAGAACTATCAGACATCTGTTCAGGTGAGGTAAGTTTGCTTTATCTTCAGAGGAAGATGAACTCTCAAGGAGGGAAGCAAGACATGTAAAGATTCGGGTGAATTTACCAATCTTCATCCTTTGTTCATATGTCAAATAATCCGCTGCCCTGGAACACAATCTTGTGAAGTAGTTATGGATATTTAGTTTGATGAGAGAGGCTGTGCTTTCCACATCAAAAGCTGTCAGCTACACATTGTAGCTTATCTTTGCAACAGGGGACTTCTTTGACTGAACTGGGAGAAACTGCTGTGCAGGCACATGCTTATGGTAAAAGCTTTTTTCACCTGTTTTGTAACATACATGCTCCTCATGCTCCTGATGTGAGTGGATGAATCTGAAAATATATATGTCCTGTAAAGCAACCATTAATCCCTTCCACTTTCACTACTACTCACAGTTGATGCTTAAGGAACTAGTTGTGATGACAAATGGAATGGTAAATGATTTGGGCAAAAGCATCAGTTTCACACCTCCTGAGACAACGATGAAGGTGAGTGATAAAGTGCACTTAATTTGAAGGCAATATACATGCAGTTGTGACACTTGCAGTGGATGCTGGAGAGATGAAGTCTGCACAAAATCATGTACTTGATTTAAAAATGTGAAATGAAAAAGATTTTTTTAAAAAAAAGAGAAATGTGTGAAAACAGCATTTAGTCAAAGAAGGTGTGGAAGAGTAATATCAAAATACGCAACTTAAAAACAAATAAAGAAAGAATACATTCTTAAAACTAGAATTCAAAGATATAGCCATGTTCATCTGTAGAATCAGTACATACAGAGATCTTGTAGCACCTTTGAGACTAACTGAAAGAAAGAAATTATCAGTATGAGATTTCATAGACTTCAGTTTACTTCCTCAGATAAATTTAAAGTCTACGAAAGCTCATGCTGACAATTTCTTTCTTTCTTTCAGTTGGTCTCAAAGATTCTTAAAAATAGACAGAAATCAAATGAAAACTCACAGGTGAGATTGCCAAAAAAGATCCAAAGCCTAATAGGAATCAAGAATCGGGTGAAAATGAGCCAGAATTCAGGAAACAACAGTATGATGGCATCAAGAGCAAGAGATTTTCTTATATCTGCTTCAAAGAAGCAGCAGTTTCTGTTATACATCAGTGGAAGAAACATACTGTTTTTATGCTTCTGACTGGTCAGTGACCTGTATTTCAAATACAGTGGAGCTTTGGTAATGCCCACTGCCTCCAGAGATGATCTCAATAGTTGAAGATATTGAGTCTTTGATAGTATTTATCCTGAAAGATAAATTAAACTCTTGAGACATATATTTGACAGCAGAATCTGCTACCTCCCCTTTTCTCCTTCTCCTGTTTTGTTTAACCTCTTGTTTTTTTATTTAATTCACATATTTGTATCAATGTTATGATTTATTCATTGAATACTGCCTAGTGAACAAGTAGTTAAGAAGGTCTGTATTTAAAATTCAGACACTGACTCTGCTTAAGTGCAATAGCAAGAGAGGAGATAACCTCTGGATTAATGAATGTTTTAGAAGGGCTTGGTTATCACCCTTTCTTGTTCATTCTGATCACAGCATTGAAAGTGTCACCACTAAATGACCTCTCTAGGCACATTTCTCATAATTGCACTTTTTTTCATTCTTCTGCAACCCATTGATATGCTGTGTAGAATGTCAATTCACTCATCTTGTCTTTTTCTTGAACTTAATGACATTAATACTGCCACCTGAATCAGTGCAGTTTAAGCTTTTATTCACTTCTTGGTGAATAGGACACCGAGAGCTTTCCAATGAATGCCATAGAGGTTGTGAATTGAGTTTGTAGGGAACATATTAGGCTCTTCTTAATTACTGTGACAATGTGTTCTGTTCAGCCTAAATGTCATCTCACCTTTGGATAGCATTGGAAGGTGTGGAGATGTTTCTTTAGTTTGCAATGTATCTTTCTCCCTCAGCCAGTATAGCTATATGCTGCTCATACAAAGAGATCTGACCTACTAGCAGGAAATACGTTTTCTTAATGACACATAACCCAGTCTCCTTTTGGAAGAATCCTGCTTAGACACTAGTCTTTAACAAGGTAGTGCCAAGTGTTCCAAGACATTTAACCATGATATCAAAGCTACAATCCCTATGCACACTTATTTAGCTGTGAGTCCATGTGCCCTCAGCGACATCTAAATAAATACATATAATGCAACAATATATACCAACCTATAATTGGCCTGCGGAATCCTGATTTTTATGGTGATGCATTTCCAAAGCAGCAATATTTAAGTCTTTGATGAATGTACCTCACCAAATTATTTTTGTGACCCTACCCCAGGCTCCAGAAAATTACACCATCAAAATTCAGGTGCAAACAGACTAATGGCATGATTTCAAAGGGTAAAGGTCATGGTCTAAAAGGTTTTTCTTAGTCAACCATTAAAATATGATGGTTTGGTTTGATGCTGCTTTTTGTGGTTTAGCTCTGGCAGCAATGTAGTAGACAGACAAAGTTTCCCACTGGAGTTCCCTTTCCCTGCTCTGGATCTGGTTCTGATCCTCTCATACTGAATAAAACAATACACAAAACACAAGCACACTTATTTGTATATATTTCTTTTATCAGTGCTGTCCCTCCCATTAGGCAGAAGGGATACCAACCTCAGTTATTAAAACACCCAAACACCCGTAGTGGTAAGCCACCATCACCACTGCTCTGAAGAGTCTCACTATCCAGAGGGTCTTCAGAGCCAGGCACTCTGTTCAGGATACCCCAGAGGATGTTTATGCTGTGATCTTTTATGTTCCATATCTGAAAGCCAAAGGGGCTCCGAAGATTTTATTTTATTGCTTTTATACCTTGCTTTAAACCTAGGATAAGGACCAATGTGGCTAGTATAGCTTGCTAGAATTATATCATTTCAGAAGACACAAAAATATTGGAACTGGCATTATTAGAGACCTTCAGAACAATATCCTTCAAAACTTCAGCCACATTCCTAAGCTGTATCCAACTGGTTAGATGGGACAATATGAGAAAATATTTAAAGTCGAAAAATTTAAATAACGAATGAAAGAATAACGAACAGAAGATTCAATTAATTATATATAATGACGTATATATAATGAATTCTATGTAAGACAGTGTAACATCTCTATTATTTTTAGGTTTTTTTTAAAAGTATAATAATAAAAATAAAGTTTAAAGTCAAAGAGAATATCTGTCCATTGTTCCAGAAACTGATGGGGGAAGACACATGGGTCTTCAAGACAAATGACTCCCTGCCATTTTAATGAGTGAGTGGTGGGTGGGAGAATACCAATGGTATCTAATACCAATGCAGAGTAGGATGATAAACCAATTTAGATTTCATTTAGCTATAGTTGTATTTTATGTATATGGAAGCTATGAGTTAAGGTTTGAATTTTGCCCAATGAAGAAAATAGACCCCTGTTCATTTCTGTCTAATTACTTCTACAACCGAAACACATTACACCTCCATGCTACTGTTTCCCAGGAATCTCAAGATGACATATATAGTCTTCCCTTCTTCACCACTTTGTCACACATGGAACAGCTTTTATGATTTTTAAAATGGTGCTGCAAATTCTATGCGATGATAATTTCAAGCCACTTCATGGTGTCGGTGTAGTTTAGTGGTTAGAGTGTTGGGTGAGCCTCAGAAAAACTGGGTTCTAATCCCCTCTCAGCTATGAAGCTCATGGTCATTCTCTCCCAATATAGCCTTCCAGAAAAGACTGTCATGTGGAAAAAATGGGGAGAAAAATATGTGTGTCCCATAAATTGCCCTGGGTCTTACAAAAATGGGGGGCTATAAATATAATATTAAAAATCTGTGTATGGTTCCGTCTGGGCTGCTAGGATTAGCACAGCAGTCTGCTGTAACTTTTTCTTCATGCTGTCAGGGCAAAAATAACTCTTTTACCAGAAAACTCTCTCAATGCTTATTTTTACTCAATTTTTGGCTTTTGTATAGACCTCTCAACACATTCAGCATTGATGTAATTGATATGGTTATACCAGCAAACATCTTCATGACTGATCTGGAACAATTTTATCTCAGCTGCTGCACTCAGAAATCCATCCTTTCCCTGAGATACACTGATGACTTCTTCATTATCTGGACTCATGGAAAGGAATAATTTGAAAAGTTTCACCAAATGTTCGGCAACTTCCATCTTACTATCAACCTGAGCTTGGGACAATCCAAATTCACATTTTTGCCTAACCCCTTCATAGAAGCTCTGGGGCTGGCACAAGGGCTAACCTCAAGCAACCAAATGTCACTCTCAGTGAGGTCCTACCTGTTGGTGTCACTTTGGAAGGCCTGTTGATGGAAGGCTGTGTCATAGGTAATGGCGGCAGTTTCTGCCCCAATGACCTGGCCCTCAGAAAATTGAGAATGTGGTTGATCAAAGGCTCTCTCAGAATAGGCCATCACCACCACCCCCATGAACACCGAAAGCCCTCAATCCAGTTGATAAAGGATCACTCTGCCATTTGGGCTCTAGCTCACTAACTATCCCTTTTTGTTCATGTGATGGCATCAGCCTCCTCCCCTTTGGGCTCATCCATTTAACACCCCTTGAAGGATTTTCTTCCTGACTTTTTTGGGAAGGTGGGGCCCAAGCACTTTTATCCATGAGAAAATTTTGGGATTCGGAGCCCTGCTAGTCAACTCACATTCCCTGAAGCCATGGGCATTGGGCCCTGCACCTGATGGCCCATGATGGCATCCCCAGGACCAATCCCCCCAGCCAATTGTTGTCCCTGCTCATGGCAGAACAAGACCACCCACCAACCCAAGAAGTAGACTGCCTTGACCCCTTGTCATGAGTCTTTTTTTCTTTTCTTTTTTGCCATCTTAGCAGAGCATTTCCTATTGCAACCTTTATGCCTGCTGACTGCAGGGAAAGAATTGAGAAACATGGCAACCTCTGAGCTGGAGGTAGAAGGGGCCGAAATGGAGCTTGAAGAACTGATGGTAGACCTAACCAAGCTGGAACTGCTGGCCATGCATCTTTTGTCCTCTGACTCTGCTCACCTTGTCTATCAGTGCTGAAATAGTGCATGTGAGGCCCTTCAGCATGAACATCACTGGCCTCTGGAGAAGCCTGCAGCCAGTGTCTCTTGAGAGCGGTGGCCACCTGGGCCAGCAGCTCCACAGGCTGTTGCCTCTTTTATTTAGGGGCCAAGCCTGCCCAGGATTTCCTGAGCTGACCTGCCTGGCCCTGAGTTGTGGGGTGTGTAGGTTCCTCTGCCCCCCTCTGCCCCTTCAGTGGCATGGCAGAGAAGGTGGAATGGGAGGGGGGGCAAAGTAGAGTGGGTGGAAGTACCTTGCCTACTGCTGACACCCACCCCTGTATGCCGTGTACATCGAGACCCCCTCGTGCAGAGTGTAGCTTCCCTCGGCCTATCTCAGCTGTATGTTGCCAATGCCACCAACTCCCCCCGCTCAGCTCTCATCCATGCACTCCCTCTGAGAGCCAAACTGAAAATGGTGCCAGGAGCTTTGCCACATAGCATTTTTTAGGCCCCTGAACTAATGAGGAGCCAAGATGAGGTGGAAGTTCCACCTACCCAGCCCCTCAGTCAATTCTGAGTAGCGGCACTGCTGATGCTGCCCAATCAGGAGGCACTTCATGATCCCGTGCCCTTTGGAACTTGTAGCCCTGGCACTGGGCTCCTTTTCCAGCCCCAGCTGGCCAATCACAGCCCCGGCAGCCTCCTGCATGGCCTGCCAAGATCAGAACCCGCCGGGCAGCTGCTGTGAAGGCACAGCTCCCCTGGCATGGCAACCAGGCCAGTCCTTTGAGTTGGGTGGCCCTTTTTAGTGGATTTCTGAAAGAGCTGAATTTGCACCAATGTAAAAATTGCCAGTGCTGATATGCTCCACTCCAGCTCCTCGTAACATGGCAAATTCCCTATGGCAATTTCCCTCTGTTCCCCTCTCATTGAAAAGATTCTGGTATGACCCAGAATCTGGTATGGAACAGTTTTTGCCAGTGGAGCGAGGGGACATTGTCCCCTCTCATCATTGCCACTGTTATGGATGGCTGTGAAAACCCTTCAAGCAGGTTTTTGTGGTGGTGTGGAGAACTGGACAGGGGGAAAAGAAGAAGAGAAGGGAAGAAAGTCCTATTACACTATTAGTTGTGTAAGAGTTTGTTGTAGTGTGCTTTCAAGTCTTTTCTGACTTATGGGAACCCTAAGGAGAATATATGGAGCTTATCGCATGAACTTTAAATCCTACTCTAGCTTCCCGGACTGGAGCCGGGACATGGGATGGAGCAGTGATTACCACATGCTAAATCACCACCTAATCACCGCCCGCCATCAACCCAGGTCCAAGCCAGATCCCAGCCGCGCTCTGCCAGCACTTTTTTGAAGTTGGAAGCTGGGCTGATGGTGGGCAGCAATTAGGCAGTGATTTAGCATGTGATGATCCCTGTTCCATCCCATGTCCTGGCTCCAGCCCAGGAAGCTGGAGCTGGTTTTAAAGTTCATGTAATAAGCTCCATATCATGGGGTTGTCTTGGCAAGTTTTTTCAGAGGGGGTTCGCCATTGCCATCCTCTGAAGCTGAGAGGATATGACTTGCCCAATGTTACCTAATGGTTTTCTATGACTGAACTGGGATTTGAACCCTGATGTCCAAAGTCATAGACCAACGCTCAAACCACTAGACCACTGCATCTCTCCTGTGTCCTAGTACAATGTTGAATTTATTCTATCTAGTTATATTGACAAAAAGTGACTGGCTAAGGGCCACCCAGTGATTTTCATGTCTACGTTGAACCTCTGTACTCTGATCTCCACAGCCTAATCCATCACTTAAAACATCACACGGTCACATGGGGACCATGAAGGGCATTCATCCCATTGTCTCCTATTGTTTGCAAACAATGAGAAAATTACATCAATTTCTTTTCTAAACTTTGCTTGTTGTTTAAGTAGCTAATGAGAAGTTGGACAGATGCTTTGTTACATAGTTAGTCATTGAAACAACTCATCTTCAACATATTAAGGAAATGAACGTCTAACGTCTATTATTGTTTCATGAACCACTTTGTTTAGTGTCAGATGCAAACCCCAAAGCAGCTAGGTCCATTCATATAGTTTTAGGCTGACTGAGCCTGAGGACATCTAAGATTTTAAAAATAGAATGTCAGCCTTTACGATTTTGGTGGCTTTTGAAATCTTCAGAGGTGTAAATCCATACTGATCCATATTATACTTGGATGGGCTTTAGCCAGTCTCTGTCTTTCTTTCCAATACTCAGTTGCTCTCAATATGAGCTGCCTCACCTTGAGAAGTAGGAAGGATAACACTGGACACCGCCTAGTCACATTAATGGAAGATAAACTTATCAGATTTGGAAAAATTGTGATGTTAAAGATTCTACAAATATATTGGAATTACTGCTTATTTAGTACATGAGTTTAGGATACCAACGCACCTCAAGAAGGGGACAGCACAAGACTTGTTGAATAGCAGCATCCTTCTTTGGATTCTTTTATTAAGGGAGATCTGGTTAAATTCATTCCATTCATTTCCTTTTCCTTTTGTAAAGCTTTTTTTTTCTAGCCACTGTTGACTGGGTTCCCTCTACTTCCTAGCTTTTCTTTCTAATAATCCCTGGGATAACAGATGCTGCTTTATTCTGGTATGATTAGATTTCTTCCGAGTGGCTCCCCCCCCCTTTTTTCCTATCATCTATAATTCTTATTGTTGCTGCTACTGTTCTTCTTTCTCTTTTTTCATTGGTTTTAACTTTTTCCCCCTTTTAACAACTGCAGCACATGAACCAGAAAACTAAATCATACATTTTATAAATAAAATAATTTCAGAATATCATCATCATCATCATCATCATCATCTAAAAATTGGATCCTTTGTAGCAGCATGGGTATTTTTTTCAAAGTAAAAGTATTATATACCAGGTAGGTTTTAGAACACATTTCATGAACTCTTTTCAGATGGAGTTTTGGAGAGCTGACATTGTTTGAAAGAAATATTCTCTCTCTCTCTCTCTCTTCTCTCTCAGTTGTCTCTGGTCAAACAAGGTTTATAAAAATTGTTTACTAGTAGTAAAAATGTTCAGGATACATAAAACAAAATATAATACTACAGTCCGTCCTCGCCTTACACGGGGGATCCGTTCCATATCCTTCTGCGTAAGGCAAATTCTGCCTATGCTCGAGCCCCATTGGAAACAATGGGGCTCGTGCGCGGTGGCGCGGCGGCACGGGCGCACGCGGGCCGCAACGGGCGCACGCGCCCATTCAATTGAATGGGACACACCGCCCCTTACGCACCGCACACGCCCCGCGGCTTGAGCGCGTATGCTCAAGGCCGCGTATGGCGTGCCAGCGTATGGCGTGGGCGCACTGTACCTTCAACATTTGGAGATGGGGGTGGCTGGCTTTTGTTTTTCACCTGAATAAATTCATTGTATGGTTTGCATCATCATCAGAAGTGGTGTAGTCTGAATAGACTGAGCCAAGTGAAGAGGGCGAACAATCTCCTTAACCATGTTCTGTTTAATTTCACTTCCAGAAATTTTTTCTTCATCAAAAAGCTAAAGTTAGTACATTACAACTTTGAGTAGGGGTTTGTTATCACTGGAACTGTTACATACAACCAGCTCTCCATATCCATGAATTCTTTATTAATAGATTCAGGTATCCACGGCTTGAAAATATTTTTTAAAAATACATAAATTCCCACAAGCAAACCTAGAAATTACTATGCCTTTTGTATTTAATGGAACTTGTGCATCCACTGATTTTGGTATCCATGCGAAAGTCCTGGAATCAAATCCCAGCAGATACCCAGTGTAGAAGAAAGGTCTAAACATTAATATTCCAATAACACTCCTTTCCTGTCCTTTCCTTAGTAATTTTTGGAGCTAGCACAGGGGAAGGGGGAAACTGTCATGCCACACCCCAGGAAGAGGTTGACTCCATAACATTTTCCATAGGCATTAAAATGTTCTCGAAATGCATTCTTTCTGCAGTGCAAATTAGTCCATAGTCTTCATAAATATGTGGAATTCCCAGGCAAGATGTGTTATGTGTTTCTTTCCAGTCTCAGGAGATGCAGATTTGATATTTTGTTGAGAACTATGAATACACACACACTTACTTAACATAGCATTGTACTAGATAGAGCTCAGCCCCACCCAGTATCACAGTGCTCATGTTCTAGCAGTAAGAAAGAATTATTCAGGGATCACTGGGGGTATCCATCAGTACAGCACACACTGCAACCTGAATGGGTTTTGAAAAGCTAAATCCATGTCAAGGGAATAAATGTGACAATAACCAGAGCTTTTGTTTTAACACAGCACGCTAATAAGAGCTCACAGGCCCCAAATGTGTCGGAATAACTGTCAGACCTTTTCACTGCCCTCTAAACTGGTCTGCCAAAGTTCAGTTAGTGATATCTAAAAACTGACAGTGAAATCATATCTACAATGGAAAAATGCTGAGTATTAGTTGTGTGAAATAGGAAGGGAAAGCTTAACAGTCAAATATAAAATATGAAGTACAGTATATAACTTGACTGCTGGAAAAGATCTCAGGATTGTGAGTATATCATTATTGCAAAAAAAGACAAATGGGCACTGTTTTAAATGTGGTGTGCTGAATCTTCATTGGAAATTTTGCACACCCTACTGAAACACTTTTTAGTAAAACCTGTCCTAAATGGGGATCCTTAAGGTGCAAAAGTTGATTGTTGTTAATGACTGACAATTACCTTGGTTCAGAATATTAGACTGGTTTGGTTTGGCCTCATTTCAGGCTATAACAAGTATGTTTTGTAAGTATCAAGAAACCCTAATGAGAAGAGTCCTGTTCTAACAAGAATCTTTCCAGTTTGAAACTTAATCTCTGAAAATTCATATGTGGGGAACATTTCTGCAAAGAGAAATATGTTTCATGTACAGGAAATTTTTCTGCATAAAACAATTGTGTGAATTGGGTGCAGAATATGTCCCAAGATGTGAATATGTTTCAAACACTGTGATTTTGAAAGACTTTCTTGCAGCAGAAAGAAAAATGGTTAAAATTATTTTTGTTTCCTGCAAGAAAAAATCAGTGAAATTCTGACCATTCTGGGGTGGAGCAAGGAGTTGTCCCAGCCGTGGAGGTCATCATGTTATCCACATATAACATATAACAAGCTAGTTCATAGAACAGAATAGAATGTGCTGTGATGTAATTCTCAATATCAATAATGATAAAACTCTTTTAGGTTTTTTTAAAGCTATATCTAGAAGCAATATTAAAAATAGAACGATATGCAGGATGAGACATAACAGACTCTTAGATGAATGCATGTAAAAATGACACAGCCTAAAAATACACTAATCTTTTCACTTATTGATGATACACATACCATTCTTTCCCCCTATATTCTCTATGTATACCTTATCTTTTATTTTAATAAATATAATAATTTGTGAAAAAACTTCACTTCAGTCAATGGGGAGATGGTGACTTTCCATATTAATTCATTGTTGTTTTTCTTTTATGGCACACCGATTTGACCAATTTTTCATCAGGCATCAAAGTCCAAAAAATAATAATGATATTGGTGTGTGTGTCTTCACATCGCCTATTAACGTATGGTGACTCCATGAATTTTGTAGGGTTTTCTTAGTCAAAGATACTATATTTGCAAGGGAGATTGTAAACTGTCAGACTGGAACAAACTCCCACCCTTAAAGCGTGCTAATAGTACGATGGGGGGGGGGGGATTTTCACACACCCATGTGTTTAGGAGATTACTAGTGAATACCTAATACTAGGCTATAGTCAGAGGAAATCAATGGAGATTATTAGATGGGAGCAAAACAGCTTGCTTCCATCCTAAAGGCATGCTAATAGCATTACTGGGGAGAAGATTATCACACCCCTGCACACTTATCCCATTCTTTTCCTATTTGTAAAGAGTAATGGAGCCATCATTGAGTAATAACAGAAGTTCCCACTAATATCTAATGATGGCTCCATTACTCTTTACAGATGGGAGAAGAATGGGATAAGTAGGCAGGGGTGTGATAATCTTCTCCCAAGTCAGGCTATTAGCATGCCTATACGATGGGAGCAAGCCGCTTTGCTTCCATCTAATAATCTCCATTGTCTTTCTCTGACTAAAGCCTAGTATTAGATATTCCCTAGTAATCTCCTTTCCAAATACTAACTAGGCCTGACTATGGCCTGGTACACCCGGAGCTAAAGCGCCATGCTAGGGTTAAGGGACCGCACAGCAACCACATGGTCCCTACCCTAGTATGGCACGGCGCCGTAACAATGGCAGTGCCCGTGTATATGGGCGCCACCATTGTAGCGTGACAGATGCATAGCATCTGCATGTTGCACTGTGCTTGTGACATCACAAGTGCACCATTGGCGCAATTGGACATCACAATGGCAGTGCAAAAAGAAACACTTTTTGCGGGTTTTTTCCTCCACAGGGAAGCCGCACGGTTTGGTGGCTGCAGATTCCCTGCGAGGGGGAAAAGACGCCAACAGGCCTCTCTTTTTGGGAGGTCTGTACCGTGCCTATGTTTAGTTTTGAAGAGCAGAGGGAGCTGGTGCTTATTCCGGATTTGGGCCCTTATTTTGTTATCTCTCTCTCTCTCTCTCTCTCTCTCACACACACATGAAATAACAAGCTAAATCCATAACAGAATAAGAACATGATTTATAAGTGATGGATGGCAAGGCTCAGTTCATGTAGGGGACAAATAAAGAGAAAACACATAGTATAGTGAGCAGTCAAGGATGGAGGGTGAGTAATGACTGTGGATGAAAAGGCGAGGGGGAGGAGCAGTAGGCAGAAAAGTGTGTGGCAGTATAACTGAGTATAAATTTGGCTGCTGGGATACAACATTCCTTACATTTTGTTAGGACTGAAACG
The DNA here is from genome assembly GCF_019175285.1 of Sceloporus undulatus. Lineage (NCBI taxonomy): Eukaryota > Metazoa > Chordata > Lepidosauria > Squamata > Phrynosomatidae > Sceloporus > Sceloporus undulatus. The sequence goes on from NC_056524.1 coordinate 120,355,649, forward strand.
CAATACATACATTTATATTGTTCCTATATGTGGTAGTAATTCAGTGCTAAGCCAACACCAGTGTCATACTCACTCATTGATCTAGTTTACCATGACACATGGCATTGTGTGCATGTATACAGTATGACACTGATGTTGGTTTAGCACCTAGAGAAAACACATAGTATAGTGAGCATTCAAGGATGAAGAGTGAATAATGACTGACAATGAAAAAGCGAGGAAGGAAGTAGTAGGCAGAAAAGTGGATGATGCATGCACGCGTGTGTGTGCGCGCACACACACATTTATGTGTTTAGGTATCAGATCCAAAATGCCACTTTAGGCATACCGTCATGCTGTTGAATTTCTTTCTTTTTTCTTTTTTGCTTTGAATGGTATGCAGTATGATCTCCAAACAAACAGATTCTGAAATTATTTCGATTTCTTTAAAAGAGAGAGAGAGAGAAACCTCCCTTAAAACCCTAGTGATATGAGGTGGTGAGCTGCTAATTTAAGAAACAAAGGATGAAAAATAGGTTTTGCAGGGTCAACTAGATGTGCATTTTTATTTTCAATTTGTATCCTAGCCTTTGTTTAATGGTATTTCTGAAATACTGTCTTTTAGAGAAAAATATATTAAAGCAATCAAAAGACTGAATAAAATGATTTAAGCCAGGTTTCTTCAGGATGGGGATAATAACAGAGTCCAATATATCTAAAGGTCATTAGGTTGAGAAAGACTTCTTTAAGAATACCAACTGGGCAACACATAGACCTAATAACTAAATACATATCTCCCTCACTCCAATTGCAACTGTGATATGGGCATAAATAGTAACATTAAGTTGTATTTGTAATAGCAACATTAAGTTGTATTTATATTTACCTAAATGAGCAATTGGAAGTGCAATCAGCCAATCTTTACAAAATATGAAATAATGTTGATTTAGAAGGATGCTCACATTTTATATTCCTTGATGTGAAATCACACTATTGAAAACCACTTCATCAGTTATCATTGTTAATCCTTCCCAAATGTGTCATAGTGTCTTCACATTGTTTTTCAGATGTAATTGTCTTTCAGATATAATAAAAATGTACTGTTTGACATCATATTTTTTAAAGAAAGGAGTGGATGAGATCCTGCACCATCAGACATAACTACAATGACAGAACTCCATTCTCATAGCTTCTAATAAAACCACCCCTGCAACCACCCATATATTTTTTTATCCTGGCATCACCTCACCCAAAAGGGGTTCTGGGGCACTGCAGAACAGTGCACTGAGTACTGATGTTTATAGCAGTCTCTCAGCCAGAAGGAACATTAAAAGCAGGCTGCTGGAGAGACACCTCAAGATCCTACCACAATTGCATGGCTCAATGCACCACAGAATCAGAATAACACTGAAGACATAATTTCTCAGCCCCAAAACAAATGGACCAAAAGCACTGGCTTTGGGACAGTCTGGGGGCATGGTGTTCAGTTTAGATTGGGCTGAAGTTGTGCTGTGGCCACCTAAGGCGGCCTGGAGCTGCTGAAAAAAGGAGTGGGGAAAATGCTCCTTGCTCTCTGCCTGTTCATAATCGCAGCAGTGGGCAGCCTTGGGATTGCTGCATCCAGTTGCTTAGGTTCCACACTGATGGGAGGAGGCACCAGGGCTGGAGAGGCTTCTCTCTGCTCCAAGTGTCAGTCAGCTTGACCCCTTAGTGGCCCATTCTGTAGAGTGTAAAGGAACTCTTCAAGTGGGATGCTGCCAGGCTGATAAGGTGGCATTTTTGCTCATGCTTGTTAACTACCATAAATTTAATTCCCCAGCAGTTAAGTGATCACATGTCTGAATTACAATCTCATAACTACTGAACAGGAAGTCAGCCAGTTTTCAGAAACCACATATTATTGTGTCCCTAGAAGGTCCCATATCCTAATAAGCAGGATTTTCCCAGACTGGGAAAAAAAAGGGAGGGGTAATATTTAGAAATGAACAAAAGCACAGTTTGTGGGAAGTTTGGGAATTCTTCTATATTTATAGTCTTGTGACTTCTACTGAGTAATAGTTAAAGTTGTATTCAGAGGTCTGATACTATTTTGTCACTTTTTATTTTTGCTTCTTATTTATCATTAATTACTTGAAAAGTTTCATATGTCATCCATTGAGGCTTCTATTTCTTATTGGTTGCAAATAGTGTTTTTGTTTTGTTTTGCTTGATTTCCTCCCTGACAATGTCTCTATCCTCCATCCAGAGTTCTTCTGGCTTTTTTGGTGAATTAACAACGTAAATTTAGTTTTGACATTGTCATTAAATTCTGTGGTGATGTTGTTCAGGTTGTATTTTGGCATGATGGTAGGTTTAGTGTTCTTTTTTTATATTTACAGTCAGCTTTGATATTAGTCACTCATAGTCTGTGCCACAATCTTCTTCTGGGCTTGGTTTTGAAGAGAAAGTGGAATTTTTTCATTTTCTGCTTCCACTTATGTAGTCTGGTTGCTATATTGATCGTCAGATGTTGTCCATGTAATACAGTCACCTCTTTGGTTGCTTTCAGAATGAGTTTGCAAGGAAGAAACTGATGGCCTTGCAAAATTCAGTTAGGTCCAAAGCACATGGCCCAGAAGGAGTGACCTCTGGCTACTCTGGCCCCAATGGCACCAGGATAATGGCAACCTCATGGCCCATTTTCAAAGTGGGCCACTGCTGCAGTCCCAAGCCAGCCACTGGCAGAAGCAGATTAAATCCACTCCTAAAAGGTCTGTCTCCTGACCCTTAAGTGTGTCCTTGTTGCAGTTTCTGGATGCTTTGGGGTCATGTGTCAACTACATGGCATGCCCCCAATGTGACCAGAAGCTGCATTATTCAGACAGTGCATTTCAGGCCATAGTCACTTTCCTGCTTCATTCCTTGACCCTAGGCCAAATTTTCCTACAATCTTTGATTTTATTCAGTTTCTTGTTTTTGCATTCCAATAACCTAAGATTAACAATGCATCCTGTTTTGGAGTGTGATCAGTTTCTTCCTGGACTCTAGCATAGAATCTTTCAATGTCTTCTTCTTCTACCTTTGTAGTTGGAACATAAATCAGGATTATTTATGTTTGTATCCCTAAAATCTGATTGATTCAATCAGATTTTGCAATGGATTCTTTGAGTGGGATAATAATGGGGGGGGGGAGGAGAAATCAAGGTACAGCTTTTGTGTAGGGTGGATAAGAAATAGGGGCCCATTCTGGACAGGCATAAAGTACGTGCTCCGCGCGTACTAGGGTTAGGAAGAGGCGTCACTTCCTGACAGCCCTAACCCTAGTACACGCGGAGCAGCGCCTGTTCCACATGGATGCTGCCATGTTGACGTTGCGGTTGCGTAGCATCCGGAAGTCGCCTGGCGGAAGTGATGCTGCAGGTGCGCGACTAGTGCCTTGCAGAACCACTTCCGGGGTGCAAAAAGAAGTGCCATTTTGGCACTTCTTTTCGGTTGCACCCGGGAATCGCGCAGTTTGGCTGCTGCGGTTCCCGGAAGCAGCAACCAGCGCCACCGGCAGGCCACCGCTTTTAGGCGGTCTGTAACACGCCTAAGTTTCCAAAAATTCATGCAACTGATTACTCCTTTTCCAAGCTGAAAACTAGGGTGGTGAGGTCCAGTATGGTGGGAGTTGAAAGTAGAATTGTGGGTTGTTTTTTCAGTTTCATTCTTATGGTGTCTTTCATACATAATATTAGCTTAAATTTAAAGGCAAAATAATCATAAGCTTAATGATTCAGTTTCCTCCTGTTTAAATGTAAATTCAATTGAATGAGATATTTTTTCCAACTTACTAATTAACCAAACAAATTAACCTCTTCCTACTAACTTTCCTATCTCAGGGATAAAGGCTGTAGTCTTTTAGGTGAATAGGGTTCAGAACTATTATAGAGCATTGTATTTTTACATGTCTTTGTATGAAAGTCGTTTTGGCTTTCAATGAAAACAACTAACCTTTTCATACTTTCTAGTAACTAAAGGTCAATAATTTCAAATTTAGTCCAAAACACCCTGTCAAAAGTGAAAATGAAACATCATAAATCCAAATTGGGTAGAGGGGAAAAATTGAAATTCTATGCATGACCTTAATGGATAAATTGCATAATTGTTTTTCATTATGTTTGTTAGCTGCCTTATTTGCTATGTTGAGTGGAAAGTAAGGTAAAAAATGGAAAGGAGGAGGAGGAGAAGTAGCAGTAGCTGTCAAAGACCCATCTAAAACCAGAACATTTCTGAACAGGATGTATGCTCTTTTCCCAAAATAACACCATTTATGGACAGGATATGCATAAGGTTCAGTGGAATTAGCTACCCAGATGGGCCTTGACCTACCTTCTTTCAATGGTGGTTGGAAATTTCCTTTTAAGAAGACTGTCAGCTCCCCAAGGGACTAATAAATCAATTCCACCTGAAGCCAAGCAATAATGAGCAGTTGCTGCCGGGAAGGAGAAATGAGTATTTAGGAGGTATACAGATGGGCTGCATAATGGTTAATATAATGTCACAGGCAGAGATGGAGAACATTTTGGGAAGTTCTATTCAGTTATCACCTTAAGGATGTCTATTAAGGATATTTGAGGAGGAAATTGAAAACAAATATGGAAAAATACTATTTTATATGATATCAGCAGCTAGGATGACTTTTGTTCAAAAATGAAAAGCAAAAACTACTCCAAATGAAGAAGATTGACATTATAAACAATATGGAATGTGTGAACTTGACAAATGTACTCAAAGACTTAGGGGCTTTCCTGAAGAAAAGATAATTAGTGAATGGAAACCAGTAACAAACGTGGGATAATATGGCAAAGTAGGAGATTATCATTATTACAATATAAAATATATGTTATAAAATAGAATGTGTGATATTATAATCTAATAATCTATCAATACAAAATATTAGATTTTATCTGTATATAGAACTATATTATATTTAAAGTTATCTTCTTTTTCTTGCTTTGGAGAAATTGAGGATGGGAATGGAAAACTAAAACTGTAGTATCAGAGTAAGGGATTAAATAAACAAAGGGAGGATACTTGAAAATATGGGAATGACTGAACAGTTTGAGATAGGAGGATAAATAAATATTCAGTAGGAATATGCCCCCACTTCAGACCCTCTCCTCCTAGTCCTAGCAATCTCTTGTCCTCTAGTACCACCCATACTCCCACCATGCTAAACAGATTGCTTCCTAGTACAATTTTAGATTTGGGTTAGGGTTAACTCTAACCTTAACCCCTGGGTTTGCAGTGCTTGAAAAAATGAAGTAAAATAGGTAGATTTCAATATAAAGTTGCCCATTTTATAACCCAGTTCTCTGTGTCTGGTCTCGTTATTCAATGAGTTGGACTGCAAAAGATGTTTGATTTGAGTGGGCTTTTCTCCAATAAACAACATTACACATGGGAAAGCAAAGCTTCAGCATGGAAGGCAGCTAAGCTATTAGGTTGGATAGGACAAAATATTTTGTATGGCATAATTATTTCAGACAGAAAAGACAGTCTGAAACATATGCAGTCTAATTTAACCGTTCCATCTGAAAATGTATCAAACTGTCATTTGTACATGGGAATTATATAGCAACAGAGATATATTTCTTCAGACTTAATCCACTGCCCTGTTCACTTCAGCTAATCAGTGATTATGGAAATGAAAGTCATTATCTTACAAACCAATCATGTCACAAGTAACCCTGATCAAAACCAAATAAAAAAGCTTCATCCTTTGCCAGAAAATATGGTTTTAATTTGAAAAACTGCTAATGATATAGATATTTGTATGGCACCTTTGAAAAACAGAATAAAAACCCAAAGTCCATTTGACTCACAAATTCATTTTTTATGGATTGTATTTCTTCTGTGGGATTAATCTCTCTTTTTCCTAAAATCCAACAGAGTTTTTGAAAAGGAAACCGAGCATAACAGAATCATCGTTAAGTTCTCTATTTTTAAACTGCAATTCATTTTCCTCCATACCAGAAGAACACATTGTGCCCAGTAACTGCTGTGCTACTTCTTTAGTGTGCAGGCCACATATGTAAGCAGAAACAAACTCTGACTCCCTGCAGTTAACTGTGCTCTGGATACATCTGTCAAGAGTGACACATGGGGAAATTTATTAGGACATTGAAGCCCTTTTCACTCACTTGGGGAGTTGTACCCAAGTGGGGCACAATATTAGTGGTCACCACTAGGGTATTATGTAAAGGAGATGTATCTCCTGAAACCCTTGCATATATCTCTTCCAACCTTTACAGTAAAGGAGGGCAGCAAGCTATCTATGATCCACATCTAGATCTCCTGTCCACTTTTCCATGGCTCCTCACAGCCACTCATTGCTGGTGAATTTGCTGTAGCATTGGGAAAAGGGGTCCATGTTTTACCTCAATGAACAGCAGTTTTCTTTTAAAATAGGTCACAAACTTATTACATATTTTGGGGCAAGTAGATTCATGTCACCAAAAAACAAAAACCCTCTCAGAAGTATAAGTCTGCTTGTATAGAGGATGAGCGCATAAGATGTTGTAAAATAAAAATAACATTTTTTAAAAGTAAAAAGTTACTGTTTTCATCACCAACGCAACAACTTGGTAACAGAGGCCCCATACAGGCAGGCCAAAATAAAGCTGCTTCAGGTCACTTTGGAATTATGTTGTTTAAATGATGCATGCATCCTAAGAGCCTGGAAGCTGTGTCAAAGCTGTGCTCCAGTCCTTAGGACTGGATCGTGGCATTGGCGTGGCTTCTGGACTCTTAGGACACATGCATCATTTAAACATTTCTTATATAGTAGGAAGTTTTTAGTAGTTAAGCATTTAATTGTGGTGGGTTTTTTTCCCCTTTTAGTTTTCTCCCAGAAAAGCCGTGATTTCTTTTGTGATGTGTATGTGCTATCTTAACTATGGAGTTTATCACATGGAGAAAAATTGAAAGTTTAAACGGGGTTTATCCCATGAAAATTGTGCAATTACTATTAAATTACAATTAAGATTTTCACACACAGCGGCCATTATCCCAGGAATAACGAGGGAATAACCAGGCAATAAACAGCAACAAATCATTCACGGAAAAATCTCGTAAATGATTTATTGCTGTTTATTGCCTGGTTATTCATGAGTTAATGGCACTTTAATTGCTTTTAAATGTGATTTGCTCAGGATATTTCTGGGATAATGGCCATTTAATCATGATATCATGTGAAAATCTTAATTATGAATGAGTGATTTTCATGGGATAATCCCTATTTATACTTCCAATTGTCCCCTTGTGACAAATGGCTGCATTTACACTGCAAAATTAATGAAGTCTGACACCACTTTAACTACTATGTCTCAATGTTATAGAATTATGGGATTTCTTCTTTTCTGAGATATATAGCCTTCTCTGTCAGAGCGTTGTTATACTTTGACCACATCATGAGGAGGCACGACTCACCAGAAAAAAAAAACAATAATGCTAGGAAAGGTAGAGGGAAGTAGAAAGAGAGGAGCAGTGGAGCATAGGGAGTCTTGGAGATGTCTCATCTACAGGGTCACCATGGGTCAAGATCGACTCGAGGGTGCATAACAACAACAACAACAACAATCAGAACACTTTGGAACCAAAACAAACTACAAATCCCAGGATTCCACTGGATGGAGCCATGGCAGTTAAAGTTGTGTCAAACTGCCTTAATTCTGCAGTGTGGCAGTAACCTAGATGGACTTAGCTATTTGTTGTGATCTATGTGTTTTAATTTTAAAACTAACAAATTCCAAGCGAAATCTGCCAGACAGACAGCAGGCTTTCCTCTGGAATAGTTAGAGCAGCAGTAGGAAGAAGTTCAATCTGGAACAGGAATGAGTATTATACAGCTCTCCAGATGCTGTTAAACTCCCCAAATTCCCTTCTATTGGTTATACTGGATGTTGCAGTCCAAGAACATCTAGAGAGCACAAGGTTGTCATGATTGTCCTAGAATAATATCAGTGTTAAAACTGTTTCCCTTATTTATGTACTTTATCTCAGGAACACAGTGAAATAACATTGGTATGGACATCAACCTGTTCACACATGCAGAGTGTATGTATTTCTTTTTGACTATTTCTACTGTATTTTTCAAGCTTTGATGTATGAAATATTCTGGATAACAGCCTACCAATGGAAGGCCGGGGGGGGGGGGGGGGGGGGAGAAAGGGCAATAACGGGAAATAGAAGCACTTGAAGTTTGTAGAATGACTTGAGGCTTGCATATTCTGTTTATTAGATATTGGATAACATTTGCATATGGAAATTTCCATAGAGCCTGATCTCTTTTGTGCTGAAGCCAAAAGTAGAACATAGTATGAATGTAGGGGTGCTTTGGAGATATTATCATGAGGACACAAAACTGTAATTACAGGTAATTAGAGAGTCGTCTAGAGAACATACAATGGTCTCTGTGTTTTTCTCCCCCACAGTAATAGTTTTACTAGGCAGGAACAGACAGATTGTTACTGAATCTAATTTGTAGTAGGCCAGATAGTTTATTAAAATATGTCTAATATTGGGAACAACTACTTCATGCTTTTCAGAAAGCTATTGTGAGCTTTCTAAGTTAATTCTGGTTATTTTTCCAGGCATCAAAACACATGCACAGCCATACCAGTCCTTCAATAGCAATAGCAATAGCACATACATTTCTATACCACTTAAGAACTCCCTAAGCAGTTAACAATGTGTTAGTTAATTGCCCTCAACAAGCTGGGTACTCATTTTAGCAATCTTGGAATGATGTCAGGCTGAGTCGATCCTGAGTCCATGGCTGGTATCGAACTCACAACTTTGTGGTTTATGAGTGAGAGGCTGCAGTACAGACGTTTAACTACTGTGCCATCAGAGCTCAAGTGACTTTTTGCTCTGTTCCTGAGGAGTTCTACTTAAATCTAGTCCAATAGAAAACTGAGACATTATTAAGAGTGTGTATCAGATTCAAATGAATCCCTATGACCAGGACATTGAGAACTGGGATGCTTGGAAGACATAAACACCACCTTCTGTCAAATCATTAAGATACAGTGAGACAAAACTATGGTAAAACATAATTTAAAAGACGGGATAGAAAGCATAAGCAAAATACATGCATATGCATGAACATACACACAGAAAAAGCCTGTTTGCTAAATCAGCAGCAAATGGTAAGGGAGAAAATCCTTCCCACCCCATAATTTAGATGCCAATATTTAGATTCCTTGGGTTCCTTTCTGGGAGGAAGGCAGTATAAAAATCAAATAAATAAATATTTGTCCACAACTGACACCAAAGTGCTGAGCTGTGGGCCAGTTCATTACTGGTGGTGTCAGAAAGATCTTCTTTGCCTTCCTCTTGTTTGTTACAGGGGATAGATGGAGAGAGATTCTTATTGGAAAGAAAGACCTGCTAGAACCTTTACTCAATTAACAGTAGAAGTGCCTATCCGAGGAAGAGGAATTTAAAAGAACCAAATACGCAGACAGAAAAAAAAGTTGGAATCCTCAAAAGGAGGAATCTTTATAAAAGAAATACATTCTTAGGATCGGATCAACAAGATCATTTCCAACCTACACCAAAAGAGATACTATGGTAGGCAGACATGTTACAACATGTCTTCCTTCATGAGGGAAGAAAGCAGAGAAAGAGAGAGGCCTGAAGAACTAGATGGATGGAGAAAGAGAGAGAGAGAGAGAGAGAGAGAGTTCAGCCTTGGGGTTTCAGGGTATATAAATGGCATTGCAACAGAATTGTGAAATATGTGTGTAATTTTATCAATGTAATTAGTGAGTACTGTTCTTGCTAACAAAATGTCTCACCTTGTCCCAGCATAGCAAGGCTTCTAAGACTTCCTAAAGGCTCTTAGCTGGCAATACATGGCTGTCTTCTAAGGATTCTAGCATATATTAAACATGAGTGATGAAGGATGTGTATCTTTGACCTGACAAATCAAGCACATAATTTACAGCATGTTAAATTCTGACCTCACATATTTCCTTAGTACTTACACTTAAATTGACTGGGGTTCTAAATATCTATTGTGTGGAAATGAACAAAAATATGTTTGTTTATGTTTGTTTTGCTTTGCTTTTTGGTGAGGAAGATATTTACATTTAGTAGACCACATTGTTGTTAACACAAATAACTGGAGATCCTTTTTGAAGCTCATCAATTGCATTTAACCTGATAAGCTGTTGACCTGATAAGGGGGTTGTTGCAAAAATACTGAAGAAAGTTTTGAGGTAAAAATGCCCTAGAATAGCACAGTTTATAAATGGCAGGTTTTAAATGTTTGTTCCTAGTTAGGGAACCATTTGTGCTTTAGCAGCACCTCTGACTCATAAGTGAGTTTCATAACCCCTTACCTTGTAGTTTCAAGAAAGTGCACTATATACATCTCATTAACTCTCTCTCTCTCTCTCCGTGTGTGTGTGTGTGTGTGTGTGTGTGTGTGTGTGTGTGTGGTTTCATATTTTTAAAGCAATTGGAAGTGTGTATGTCAGCAAAACAGACAATGGATAGACAGAGATTGGTGCACTGAAAATGTAGGCCACATATTTCATATTAATTATTAGGATTTTAGCAAAGATACATATTCTACCTGTTTTTGCACAGAAAGCTACTGCTAGTGTGTGTACATGTGTGAGTGTTTGTGTGCATGTACCTTAAGAATTACATAGGAGTTTCTTAGGCGAGTAATACTCAGAGGTGGTTTTGCTAGTTCCTTCATATAAAATACAGCCGACACAACATGGGTGACATATGCCAATGAAAATATGAGTAGCACTCATTGAACCTGTTAACAAAGGTTGAAATACCTTCAGCTCTTCTGCTTCTCATCAGAACTGTAACTTACTAGGTCATAATACTAATACGATTATCTGAGCTTAAAAGTATACAGGAACAAATTACAAGTTATTTATAATAAATTTCTTTATGAAAAACAACTAAGTCCTAAGTTACATTATGGTTGCATCTGCACTGCAAAAATAATGCAGTTTGTCACCTCTAACTGTCATGGCTCAATGCTATGGAACGTGGGGAAATGTAGTTTTGTGAGATATTTAACCTTCTCTGTCAGAGAGCTCTGGTACAGCAACAAATTACAGATCCCAGGATTCCATAGCATTGAGCCATGGCAATTAAAGCCATGTCAAACTGGGTTATTTCTGCAGTGTAGATGCAGCCTATGATTGTTATATATCACATTGTACTTTTACTCCAATCGTGATATCAGTGTAATAGGCTTTAATTTCTTTTGTAGTCACAAGGTGTGTCGGCTTACCATTTTTGTTTTGTACCAAACCCCCCGCCCCCAAAATAATTTGAAATCAATTATTTTGTTATGTGTGAATAATGAGTAATGAAAACGTATGTCTCTGTGTCAGTGTGTCTCTGAGTCTCTGTGTATTTAAGAACAGTAACTGTTTGAGACCTAAAAAAAATTGAAGCACACAAAATCTATAGAACAGACACAGGCACTTTGAAACAATTAAGGCAGTTGATCATATGTTGTTTAATACTACTCAGACTTAAATGATATTTCGGGGAGAAGTGAGGGGATATTTTTTTTACTAATAAGCTGTAATAAGGAATGATAATCAATTCATGTTTATAAAACAGTAATTTGTGACCATTGCTTGCAGTTACATGGGAAAGTTACAGCAGACAACAACTTGAGTGTTATGCAAACTGCTGAATCAAACTGAAAATGGATACTGAATCATTTCCCATTTTGTTCAAATATAATATTTTTTTACGTTGAGTTATCTGTTGAGAGACTCCAAATATCTGCTTTGAAACACTTTCAGATTGCAATCTGGAGTATGTTCTCAAGTGGTGTATTTACAATTGCCATATGGAGCTGGGAGATTCCCTAGTACACACCCATGATAACACTGCAGGTATAATATGGATGAAAAATACTGATAATTATAGATGAACTATCTTTCTGGAAATTATTTTTGAGCTGTAGTTTTATTTCCAAGCAATACTGATTTTTTTTCAGAAGTAGTTTGACAATGAATATTTAGCTATTGGAGATAAGATTGTCCATTTCAACTAGGAACATTATGGTCACATTTCAGCAACAGCAACAACAACATGCATACATATGATTCCTACAAATGACTATATATTTTTTAAAATCTCAAACTATGTCATTTCATATTTTTTGATCAAGGATTTTATTTGTGTTTATTGCATTGTTGGGAATGTTGGGAGGCAAATGTTAAAAATGGGCAATTTTAAAAAAAACACCACAATAATGGTATACAACACATTCCTCTAGCTATGTTTGTGCATTAAGTGAATAGTTTGGATACCATTTTGGAATAGCTGTTTCTAGTGACTTTCCAGTGCTGTGACTTATGATGATATTGCTAGCCTCATTTACGCAATAGAACATCAACAATATAAATCATGTAGCCTTCAAAGAGGATAATCAATTATTATGGTGATCATGAACATGATTTTTAATTTTTTTCAGAAGGTCCCAAAATGACATTAAAAATATCAAAAATGTGGTAGACTCATGTAACACCTCTGAAAGCACAGAATTCTCCATCAATAAACATAAAATACACACAAAACAAAGCAAATTTCTTTTAAAACTCTATCACCTCACCTATCTTTCTGCAGTTCTTCATCTATCAATAGGATCCCCTCTGTGAAAATAAATGCACATTTTAAATGCATGTATGTCATTATTATCTTAATAGAACTACACAAATATGGGTGGCAGGGATCAACTACTATAGACGGACCTACCATTGTGGAGATCACCACAAGCAACTGTGAGTAAGCCCTGCAATGGGGCATTCCAAGATGGAGAGAGTAGCATCTTCTTCCACCAGTTCCTCCTTCCCCTATGAAATAGTTCTCTCACCTATGCCAGATTAGGGCTGTCATAGAGATTTGTTCTCTTCAACCAAATGGGAAAATCTTTAAAGTTTCATACCACCATGGAGAAAAGGGGGAAGATGTCATCCTTTGAACTACACTGAACTGGCAGGACGTCTAGATGAGACATTAACTCTATCACTCCTCCCGCACCCCACTTCCAATTACATTGCAACTCCTGATCAAGTTGCAGATTGTATTTAATAAGCACTTAGGCCATTTTTCCTGTAGCTTGGACAAAGTGCTATAATTTAACTCTGTCCCTGTCTACCTACCCAGCTATCTTACAGGCCAAAAGTAGAAATTGGTTTTGTATTGTCAAATACAAATATATATAGTCCACAAGTCAATGAAGATGCTTTTTGTAACTATGCATGTAAATTATAACCACTGAAAAGTTAGGGCACTAATAAAGAAAAATGAAGCCATCTTCTAAGTGGAAAAATTACTTACTTGATTTACTTTATAATTCAATTTCAAGTAACAGCTGCTTCTCATTCATGTAATGTGAGTCAGAATAATTCCCAATTCAAATAAGAACAACAGATAGAATCCACATATATTAGAGGAGAAAAGTCCAAGTTGCATGAATTAATGTGTGGCTACCAAGAGCACTAGATACATTAATGCAAATTGTATGCAACGGTCATAGATCACTGGCAAATGTCCAGTAAATTGTGGTTATCAGACATAATGTTTGTAAATATAGTGCTTTGGAGAAACACATGGATATTTCACACACTGCCTTTACTTCTAGGCAGTACTTGTGCAACCAGGCAGAAAGAAAGAACACCATATGCTGGATTTTGATGGTAATATGACTTTAGTTCTCACTGGAACTCATTAGCCTTTCTTGTTTTAAAAAATGTAATTAAACTAGGAATGTGCAAAAACCCTGAAAAATTGCTGCTATTGTCCTTGAACACAGTGCTTTTTTTCTTGAAATTTAGAAGACGATTTTTGATGAAGAACCTTCCAATTGAAACATGTTATAAATGAAATCCAGTGACTCCTTGGATACATGAAGACCACCTTGCCCCAGATTATAATAGTTTCAGCAAAATGTGTTTTGCTTCTGTTTGATTCTCAAAGGTGCCCTAAGGCCCATACAGTTAAACTCAACCTTTTAATAGAGATGCAAATCTTAATTTGGTCTGCTGCACATGATGGTGGGGGGTGGTGAAATGTTTTTCTTTCTGCTGGATGACACTGAGAGCTCTGGAAGGTTTTTTTTTGTGACTTTCCCCCTCATTTTAGAACTTTTTGGAGAAAATTTCAAAAGGAGGGTTTGTGCAAATTACTTTGTTTGCTCAAAATACTGTTTTTCTACACAGGTGCTCTTGGCATTTTCCCACTCTTTGTTGGATATTGAAGGACTATATCCTAAGGTACTACCATCACCCTGCCCTAAGGATCTAGATGTGTGATCTAGCCAAAACCAAAAATAGTTCCTTTCTCTTCCTCCTGTATCCCAATGTCTTGGGTTTTGATTTATGGAATTCCCCTTCACCATACTTGGGTGTAGCTACGGGAGACAGCATGAGGTCATTATTTCCCTAATAAAAATTCTTCTCCATCAATGAAATTTTCCTTCCCTAAAGGTCTGTCACTGCAATATTTTGAAACTTCAGTTTAGACCGCCAAAGGAGAGGGACAGTTAGCAGGGGAATGAGAACACGGCAAATATAAGTGTTCTAGCTGTGAATAGTGTTTGAGGTCTTACTCTCAACAATGCCCTCCAGGGCACCCTGATGCCACGTGCTGCTCCAGAGGTGTGCGGTGTCATGGGGTGCTAAAGGGGCGCCATATAGCCATGCCACCATAGCTAGGGCACCCTTTCAAGGGTGCAAAAAAAAAATGGAGCCACTTTTTGCAGCTCCTTTTTGTGCCCTCAAAAGGCTGGATCAGGGCCACGGTGTGAGGTTGCTGTGGACCCGATCCAGCTGAAGAAGGGGTGGCTGGAGGCCACCCCTTCGGGGCTGTTTGTACAGCCCCTTAGTGAACTGTTTTGTCCTTAAGTGTGATTTCATCAGCTCATAACAAGGAAGGGTGGTAAATACTGCAACAGACTCCACAGCTACATATGGACAATTTCCGTTATACTGGTTCTGTTAAAAATGTTATAATTGGTCATAATCACACTGCTGCATTGTTTATTCATTATTAGGGTCATGATAATTTGTTATAAAAGTAATTTTTGTTCTATTATAAGGCTGCCTTTCTATTCACTATTACAGTAATTAAGTTCAGTGTATTGCACAAAACTAGGCACATTATATAAGGCTGATTGTTTGCAGCAATGAAATGACCATTACTGAACTAATTTATTCTTGTTGTTGCTAGCTGCCCTCGAGTCGATTCCAACTCATGGTGACCCTGTGGATGAGATATCTCCAAGAATCCCTATACTCTACTGCCCTTCAAAATGCTGTCAAAGAGGGAACTCTCTTTAATTGTCAACTGATGGACAAATTTTCCTGCACTAAAGTGTCAAATTCTAATTGCATTCTTCATATGAAAATCTATCCCAGTCTCTCAGAATTCCATAACTGCTTCATCTAACAGAAACCTTCATTATTTTAAGGCCACTTATCCTCTTAAAGACAAACTGGGAGGGAATCATCCAGCAAGTGATTAAAACAGCAACAAAATGAATCCATATAACGAGGGAGGTGGATCTGAGTGGGAGTTAATTGCTGAACAGAAAGAGTGTAACAATGATTAGTAAGAGTGGTGGCTAATGAGTACAGAAAAGTAAAAAGTTATCTAAGGATCAACAAAGATTTCTATGGTTCTGGAAACCATACACGCCATTCAAATAATTATTTCTTATCTCAGAACAGGAAATAAATAAAGGTAGAATAGTTCATTAATATACCCTATAAGGAATGTAGGCATGTAATTCTTCATTAGTTTTCTCAATGGAAGCAATGGTTTCTCTCTCTCTCTCTTTCTTTCTTTTTTCAAAACAGTTTTCAAACTATTCACAATTTAGGACTTATTCTGTGTAAATTTGCATGTGGTTGTTTCCCAAACAGAAAACAGTATTTTCTGTGCATAAAATAATGTGCTCTGAAAACAAAGTGATCTGTCATAAAGTGCTGTTTCCTGTGCAAACACAACCATTTGCAAACTGGAAAAAGTCCTCATCTGACCAGGATTCTTCTTGACAGGGTTGTTTGATATTTGAAACAATTTTGGGAATCATTTTTAAAATATTCTAGTATATTCTTTCCATCTCCAGTTGAATCTTGCACCAGTCATGCAAGCTTTTTGTTGTGCCAAAGAGGTGGAAGAAGTTAAAAATTTTCATGTGGAAGGAAAATAAAAGACTGGTGTGAACAGTAACACTCTAAGGATAATTGTGGAAAGGAAGAAGTAGGGAAATGGATATCACTTTTATATGGATCTTACTTGGATGTATGCTATATCTGGGACAAAATAACACATGAGTGGCTATTTTGAATGTTGTTAATGCATTAAAAATAGGACAAACAGCACATAAATGTACTGCTTACAGAGAGATGGAGAGAGAGAACATACAAAAAGTACTGCTTCTTTGTCTCAAGGGTCTCCCATTAATTCATTTCAGGGTTTTCTTTGTGCATCCAGGAACAACTAGGTGAGTTCTCCTGAAAATAGTAACTGCAGGACAAAAGGATTGTGACAATTATTAGCAAGAATAAGAAAAAGATGGTAATGATGTTGAGCAGTTCATGCACCGGGAGGTCTTTTAAGAGATATTTTTGTAGAGGCTCCCCTCACCAGTGATAACTAAATGCCCAATAATTCTTGTTGTTGTGTCCTTTTAGGATGCTTCAAACCCTATGGTGAATTTATCGTGGAGATTTCTTGGCAAGATTTGTTCAGAGGAGGTTTGTCATTGCCTTCCCCCAAGGCTGAGAGTGTGTAACTTGCCCAAGGTCACCTAGGAAATGTCACCCCCCCAAAAAAAAACAACCAGGCACAAAAACCTCTCTAAAGGGAAGCCAGTAAGCTACATTCCTGGTGGGGACGTTTATCTCTATAAACTATGCTCTCCAACTATCTAAAATCAATGGATGAATCTATAAAGAAGCACCAGAATTAAACTTTCAGTTACTTTTGCATGGTTTGACCCAAAATGGAATGGAACATTCTGTCCCCCATGCTATTCAACATTTACATGAAACCGCTGGGTGAGATCATCCGGAGACACGGGGCGCGGTGTTATCAGTACGCTGATGACACCCAGATAGTCTTCTCTGTGCCTCCAGCTGCTGCAGTGACCAGGGATGGCATCTCTCCTCTGGATGCCTGTCTGGATTCGGTAATGGGCTGGATGAGGGAAAACAGACTCAGTTTGAATCCAGAAAAAACGGAGGTGCTTGTGATAGGTTCTCCTGGCCCGGGAATGGTTGTTTGTCCACCTGTCCTGAACGGGATCACGCTCCCCGTGAAGGACTCAGCTCACAGTCTGGGGGTGCTTCTGGACTCGTCACTCCATCTTACATCCCAGGTGGATGCGACGGTCAGGAGCACTTGTTATCAGCTTAGGCTGATACGCCAGCTGCGACCCTACCTGGGCCGGGGGCACCTTGAAACAGTACTACATGCTCTGGTAACCTCTCGTTTGGATTTCTGTAATGCGCTCTACATGAGGCAACCCTTGTATCATACTCGGAAGCTTCAGTTGGTTCAAAACATGGCAGCGAGACTGGTCACTGGCTCTTCCAGGACCAGTCACATAACACCAATTCTGAAAGATCTCCATTGGCTGCCTATTCGCTTCTGGGCACAATACAAGGTGTTGGTTATTACCTATAAAGCCCTATATGGCTTGGGCCCAGGGTACTTGGAGGACCGCCTCTCCCCATACATTCCGCCCCGCACACTCAGATCTGCTGGGAAGCAATTGTTACGTGTCCCAGAGGCAAGATATTCTACCACCACTCAGAGGGCCTTTTCTATCTCTGGCCCCATCCTCTGGAACTCGCTTCCGGACGAGCTCCGCTCGGCCACCTCCCTGGAACACTTTAAAAAGGGGCTTAAAACTTTTTTGTTCCAGCAGGCTTACCCCTAACATTCCATGTTGCTCCCTTCTCTCTCCTCATTGTTCTTGTAATCTTGTGCTAGTTGGAAAATTTTTAAACTGGATTTTAATTGTTGTAAGATATTGTGAGGTTTTGTATTTTTGTATATTGATTGTATTGTGTTTGGCTGTTGTGACCCGCCTTGATCCTAGGAAAGGAGGGCTAAAAATAAAGCTTTTATTATTATTATTATTTATCTTGTGGCAAGTCTGTGAGGGAAAGCCGTTTTCCCCATCTGCTTAGGCCCTGATTAGGTCCATGTCTAGTTTAACTGATCAGTGGTGGACCTTTCCCATTTTGTAGTGGTTTGGTCCTACGAGGCCTAACATGGCCTAGTCTGGGACTCTGCGTTGAGTGTGGCCTATCTTATTTCCTTTTCCATCTTATTTCTGGTGGATTTATAGGCCTGTACACTTGCTTCTGCTCCTGCATGGCCAAGTCTGGGTCCATGCAGGGAGAGGCCCATATTCTTAGTGGTGGACTGATAGACCTCTCTGACTAGTGTGACATATCTTTTTTTCTTTTTTCTCTCTTATGTCTTGTGGATGTATATGCCTGTAAACATGGTTGTGGCCTGCTATTGTGATCTTGCAGGCCTGTACCTGTTGATCTTTGTTGCCATTTTCTTTCATCTGTAGGTTGTGGGGGCAACCATTTTGTCTTCATGTTGTACGGGTGGCTATTTTGTCCGAAGATTGTGGGAGAAGCTATTTTAGCACACTGCAAGTGGGAGCAAGTGATTTTGTATTTTCCCTGCTTTGGTGGCCATTTTATGTTGAAGAAGTTAAAAAAGAAATAAATAAAAACTAATCCTTAAAGGTATTCAATATATAACCAATACAGCTAACATGTTAAATGGTTATAAGATTTAAGCATGAACTTAGGGCAAATACTATTTTGAGATAGATAGCTGAAAAGGTTAAAAGAGGCATCTTTAGGGCCTCTTTACTCATCCTTGTGGCACCTAAAAGTCTGCACTGGGCAAAATCAGAGATGTTTGGAATGCCATTCTAGGACATTGATTTAATGAAGGCCTGACAGGGAAGAATTGATGGATATTCACGTGGGGTACAAAATGTATACTTTTCCATAGCCAATGAGTGAATGGAATATATCTATGTTTACATTTTCTGTGGCCAATCCATGTAAAGATCGGAATTCCTTTGTCTGAATGTATATAAAAAGGTGGAACATATGTTGAAGAAAGTCTTCAGGCTTTGAAAAATGATTCCTCTGAACCAAAGCTGGCTTAAATAAATTTGCTAATTTTCTTGTACTTCTGGGTCTTTCTGGTTGAACCTTCTGAAATTCCTACAACAATGTAAGGTAAGGAGTATGCTACACCATTTTGATTTTGGCATCCCAGTCATAATTTATCTCCTTTCCCTATCAGGTTTGTCATTGCAGTGCTTGGAGTGAGCCCCTTGAGAAGAGAAAGCCCCAGTATTCTTGGCTTATAGGCCTCTGTGCCTAGTTTGCCCTGTCTTTTTCCTTATTCTGTTCTGGTTAATTTATAGGTATGTGTATTTGACTTGTGGTCTCACTGTTTTGGGGGCTTATAGGCCTGTGGGGCTTTCTTTTGGTCTGGTAATATGGCCACCCTGCCTAGCATTGTTGTACTGTCTATACTGCTGCTTTGAGTCTGGGATTTGTACCAGGCAGAAGTTCTCTGGTAATGAACCTTCAGTCCACCTTCAGAGCGGCTTATTGACCTAGACATGAGAACATTTTGCACGGTGTCAGATAGCCTGCTTGATATCTTGGCTATTCCTACAGCGGCCCTGAAATCCTACAAATAAATAGCTCCATGCTCTAGATGGAGAGTTGCTTCCCTGGAAACTGAATTTGGATTCAAGGTGAGATTTGACCTCAGGCCAGGGCTGATTTTAACCACCGTGGGTCTGCTTGTGAAGGAGTCAAGTTTCCATGATATTTCAAGTGCAATGGTTAGCATTCTGAATACCTGTGAAAGCGAGAGGAGGTCCTACTGTGATATTACTATTATATCAACCAAAGAATATAAAGAATAAAAATATATTTATTTAGAATAAAGAAGGAGAAACAATAATGATGATTCAAATATTTCACACTTGTACCAAATAAGACACACAAGATTATGATTGTTGAAGATTCAGTGCTAGCATTGAATGGTCTCAGTCTGGTCTAATGCCTAAAGAATTCAAGAAGGATATCTACTGTATCCTGGACAATTATTTTAACCAATTCTTATCTTCTAATGAGAAAGATAACATAATGTCATCTGCCACCTTTTTCTGTGATGAAATTATGTCACCTTTATCAGTGAGCTGCCTTGGGCCTTTCTCCTCTGGGGGAAAAGTAACATAGGGGGCCCCGTACAGACAGGCCAAAATAAAGCTGCTTCAGGTCACTTTGGAGGTATGCTGTTTAAATGATGCATGTGTCCTAAGAGTCCAGATACTGCACCAAACTTCCAGACTCTTAGGACACATGCATCATTTAAATAGCATACCTCCAAAGTGACCTGAAGCAGCTTTATTTTGGCCTGTCTGTACGGGGCCATAGAAATGAAATATAAATTAATAAATGTAATCATATTAATATCTAAATTATGTCTGGTTTTTATTATACTTGGGGCCATTTATCACCAGTAATGAGTGCTGAAGTCTGCCTTGTAGTCATTTTATTTTATGTATTTTAGCTGATAACATTTTCTTTAGGCAAACATAATCAAAAATTGGTATCATTTAACCACCCTATGTGCTCTAATACTAAGGTCAGGTTTTTTTGCACTAGAAGAATATATCTGTACCATAAGTTCTGTAGCTTCTTTGTGGCCCAGTTCTGTCTGGGATATGTGTGAGGCTACTATTCCTTCTGTCACATAATGCAAAAGAATTACAGTACTTTAATTCCCATAGCTTAGCAACTGCAAAATGCTCAACTTGTATTTCCCCATTTTGGGTAGCTGTATCTGTATCCTTAAGTCTACAGTCTATCTGTAGCCTATATCAGCTCTTAGTTCCTCTCTAGTTTTATACATGTAGGCCATATCATGAAATTTTAGGTAGGTGATTTTCATTCTAAGATCCCAATCCCTGTATAGGTTAAAACTACCTTATCACGCTGAAGTAAAGGTTTTAAAATTCTACACCACTGTACTTTAAAAAACACATGATGAACTCACTTGAACTGGCTAGTGAATATTATAGAAGAGCAGAAATTTTAAAGAAAGTCTGCCCAATCTAAGACATAACCAAGATGAATTCTATTCAATATAGCAACAGCATTACCCTTCATGGCTTAGCACCTACCTTTAATAACATTATTGTTGGTGAAGTTGAAAGCTTTCATAGCCATCATCCATAGTTTTTTGTGGGTTTTTCGGGCTATGTTGCCATGTTCTGGAAGAGTTGATTCTTGACGTTTTGCCATCATCTATGACTGGCATCTTCACAAGAACTCTAACCATCATCCAAAAAAAGAAGCACGATAAAAACACTGGTAGACTGTGCAAAAAGATCTGTGAAACCCACTTCCTGGAAGATGATCTGAAGCACCTAGACTGGGCTCTACAGGCTATTGGTTATTCCAGCTCAGACATCAGAAGGGCTGACAGACCCCCCCCCCCATAAAAAAAAAACATACAACCATCCAAAGGGAAAGTATTTTACTGTACATCAAAGGACTCCCAGAAAGAATGGGGAAACTGGTGAGGAAACACAACCTCTAAACAGTCTACAAACCAACCAGGAAAATCCAACAAATGCTGCACTCAGTGAAGGACAGGAGAGACCCTTTCATGACCACAGGAGATTACCACATACCATGCTCCATGTTGATGTTGTTGTTAACTGCCTTTGAGTTGCTCTCATCTCATGGAGACCCTGTAGATGAGACATCTCTTAGACTTTCAGTCTTGAGCTGCTCTGCTCAGGCCCTGCAGGCCATGGCCTCCCTGATCTAACCATCTAGCTCTGGTCTTCCATTCTTTCTACAACCCTCTATCTTTCCCAGCATCATTGTCTCCCCTAATGAGAGACAGTGACAGTCTCAATTCTGTCATTCTGTTTTCCAGGGAAGGTTTTGGCTTGATCTGTTCTAGTACCCATTTGTTTACCTTCTTGGCCATTTACACATGGAGCTGGTGGAGGATCTGGGACAGGACCTGAGCCAGCTCTCCTTGGACGAGCTCTCTGCCTTGGTGGAGGAAACCAGGTGTGAGAATGCCATCCTCAAACTGGAGACGGACATGTTTGAGAAACATGTCAACTGGCTGGAGTCCCAGAAAATGGCCACAGAACAGCATGGCTCTTTGGTGGGCATGGGACAAGTGCCATACGGACGAGGCAGGCACAAGTCTAAGTCCCACATCCCAACAGAGTGCCCCGTCTGCCTGACCATGGAGCAGAAATGTAACCTGGTCCAGAGGGAACTGGAGGAGACCAAAGAGGACATGCGGCGGATGAAGGAGAACTCAGAGAGGATCATGCAATATCTCCAGACAGTCCTAGAGGAAGCAGACATTCCAGGATGGACATTAAGAAAGCCGCTGCAGACTTTGAAAAAGATCATCAAAACCATCACCAAAAAGAAAGGGAACATCATCGCTTCCAAAAAGGTGTTGAAATACATGGAAGACAAGATGTGCCTCAGGGATGCCCTGAAAGAGAAATATCGCTTAAAAAACAATTCCCTCAAAGTACAGGTGAAGAAGATGCAGACACAGCTGAAGCAGAAAGAGGAGCTTGGGGAGGCCCTTCATGAGGTAGATTTTCAACAGCTGGGCAGAATTGACCATGAATTAATCCTTGCTGAGGCAGAACGGGCCAAGGCTGAGGCTCTGAACAAAAAGCTACAGAAGCAGCTGGCCAAAAACAAAGTGCTTCCAGTCCTCGACTATGTCCACGAGACAATGGCTATCCAAAAGCTCAAATAGAAATCAAAATCTGGGAGAAGAAGGTGGAGATCTCAGAGCTGACCTTACAGACCTATTGCTGTGCTTGTCACAAGGCAAAGATGCCCAGGAAACAGCTGCATGAGTTTTTTTCCTGAGAAACAGCCCAGCACCCAGGTTCAAGGGTGACAAGTCGTGGCTCTTGGATTAATTTCCTGAGGTCAGTTGCCTAATTTCATGTTGATGAATGAGCCCAAGGACACAAAGAGGTGGTGGACACACTAGGGAGAAAAACAGGAAAGGCCAAAACAGATGGAGTGATTCAAGGAGTGGCAACAACGCTTTGTAGGGTCAATAAAACATCTAGCAAAAGTTTTCTGTCCCTCACCAGCAACTTGCTGGTGAAGAGGCAGATGAAGTATCAGAAAGTTGTTTTTCTTTTTAACTTTGGACTCCATTAATTCATTACCAATATACATCCCCTTAATGGAATTTGTTCAGTAGAGTAAAAAAAGAAGAACCAAGTATGATACAATATAATAACGCCCTTCTTCACCTATGAACTAGAGGACATCAGCTGTCATCACACACATAGTAGCACCACTGTTTGCTTTGGAATCTATTGATGTTCACTGAATTTGTTTGTATGCTGTTTTAGTGACAGATTGCCATCCTGAAGATATAAATATCATTAGCTAAATATATTTTCAAATATTTAAAGTATGTTAGACTAGCATCTGCTTCCTGCTAAAATAGATTCCTCAGTTGCCCATTTTCAAAGAATGACATTTTCACATATGCATATCCCATCAGTGTTTATGAAGGTTGCAACTCACCACACAGTTGTGTAACTGAGCCAGTGAAAGATGAATGGAGTCTGTTTGCAAGCATGTGTATGGACGATTTAACAGCAGCAGCAGCTTATTGGCTTTGTCTATGTTGTTTTATTTATGTCATTCATTTGTGTGCAGTAAAAATATGAGTGAAAAACATTTTTATATTACTGTGGATGTCCACTACATTCCCTTCCAGTCTTTTTCTTCTCTGTCTCTAATATTTATTTATTATTACAATAACCTCAAGCTATCATTGTAGCTATTCTAATTCTATTTTGTTCTAGGATAGATGAAACAGTAATTCCAGTATCAAGTTTGGGTTATTGAGGCATGAGAAACAATTATAGGTGACTAGGTCTTAGGAACCACTGGACATTTTAATCAAATTACATTAGATAAAATACCATTACCTTACTGTGATAGTTTCAGGGTCTGATAGGAATGATGTTGTCTTTGTCTGCTTCTGAGAAGCAAAGAGTTCTGTGTGTTGTGATGCTGAACATCACAACCCTAGTGACAGTGTGAGCAGGGTATGGGGCAAGTTTTAAACTGGCTCCCACCTTTTCTTGTCTTCTTCTGTATCCACAACACCTCTCTCATTCTCTCTCTCTTTCTCCTATTGATTAGTGCCATCTTCACTTAAGGCCTGGATTTTTGGTACTAATTTCAAGATTTGCTAACATTAGAAAAATGTTTATAACCACTGATACATGGAAGAATTATGGGACACTTAGGATATGGTTGCCACATTAGATTTGGTGAGAACTTGGTGCATTTTTAGGGGAACTTGATTATGCAAAATTGATGTTCAGGTCATGGTTTCCAGAGATGGAGCATGAGGGTTATCCTCAGTGGTGCACCTGACCTCCACCCATTTTTAGTCCTGGGCTTGGAGAGAACTAGGAGATATTCCACAGGAGAAATGGATGGTATCAAGGGAAACCTTGCCATATATTCAGATGGGGGTTTCAGGAGTTGTCTGAGTCCTGATTTTAAGATTCTACAACAGACTTCGATGTTTATCACACTATGCTCTTAAAGAGGTACTATTCCAGTGTGACTCCTCTAGCTGCCTCCTGTTGCATGCTGGGATTGGCAGTTTTAAGGAGGGGTATTTAGAATTCTCAGGCAGAGAAGTTCAGCTCCTTAAAACTGCCAATCCCAGCATGCAACAGGAGGCTGCTAGAGGAGTCACACTGGAATAGTAGCTCTTTAAGAGCATAGTGTGATAAACATCTTCTATTCTGGAACTTCTATCATTTTATTGGTTCAGTGTACAGTACAGTGTACAAGTGTACAGTAGAGTCTGTCCATCTTCACAATGGAAAAGCCTAACAAACAACATAGGAAGCTGTTCTTGCCAATCAGACATTGAAATTATGTGGCTTTATTGTTTCAGTAAAGGACCATATTCAAATTTGTAAAATCTAAAACAACAAATTTCACACAGGGGAGGGGGAAGGTAACCTGCTATAGTTTAAAAGGAGGATACAGTGAAGAAGACAAGCTGGGATCAATTTGGACTACAGCTCCTATAGCTGGAAGAGGAATATAGGAGCTGTAGTCCAAAACTTCCAAGCTGTACTTCTCTCTCTCTCTCTCTCTCTTCCTCCCTCCCTCCCTCTCTTTATAAATATGAAGCACATTAGTGTCCCATTAAAATGCAGCTTTTTAAAAGCCACATGGCCCTCCAGCTGTTGTTGGACTGCAGGTTCTAACACTCCTAGCTGAAGAATTCTGGGAACTATAGTCCAACAACATTCAGACCTTGAAAACTATGCAGGCTCAGTTAGTACTTGGATGGGAGCCTGCCAGGGAATACCGGATGCTGTAGGGTATCATTCAGAGAAAAGAACTAGCAAAACCACTTGAGGATTTCTTGCCTAAGAAAACCATATGAAAATTATGGGGTTGTCATAAGTTGATGGGTGTCTTGAAGGTATGTGTGCATGCACGCAGACACACACTTTGTAATCTCTGCAGCCCCTGGATCCAGGTGGGCCATATCGGGTTCTGTGGCTCCTAGAATTTTCTTGGCTTGTACATAAAACTTTAAAGAGAGTGATATATATAGTATATTTAGTGAACTGCAATAAATGATTATCACATCCCTATTGTAGGACAGCAGAGTGGGAAATCTACCACCATTTTATAGTTTCCTTCTCCGATTTGATTAAGTTCAAAAAACAAATTGAAAAGCTGTTTCAGTTTTAAGCCAAGATATGAAACTATCTCTGAACTCTGATAAGCAAGCTTTTAAAAGAAATGTTCAAAGCCATGGGCAAATAAAATTGCTGAGGTTCTTTTTTAAAAAAGAAATCACAGCATTTACCTCCTATTAGATAGCATTGTATGCTAATCCACAGCTGCTACCATTTTTTTGATTTTTTTTGTCCTATAAAATCTTTTCCTAATCCATGCTTACATAATTTGTGATAACAACGGAGAATGAATTCAAAATAGCCTTTTCTGCATTAAATCCCATCTGATATTTTGGGTAGGTACGAAATGAATTAAAATAAGATAATAACAGCACAATTCTATCTATGGCTACTGAGAAACAAATCCCACTGAATTCAGTGAGACTTATAACCAGACAAGTGTAAAAGGTATTTCTACAAGGACACTTGGGCTGCGCATGTAGAGTGCATGGAAAAGCAGATGGAAAAATTATTTTATATTTTTATTTTGTGTACATTTCTCAGGTGGATTAATCCCTCATGACTAGAACATGTGTGTGCATATAGGAGAAATGTATACAGTATATTTTGCATATTTGTCAAATTTATACATATTCAACATATTGTTCTCTTTTATCTATTCAAACAGATCATATTCTCAGAAATTATTAATTTCCCACAGCAAATTTCATCAGCTTTTGTGTTTGATACAAGATGTGCTGGCCAAGTAAATACACATAATAAACAGACAAACAAACAAACTCACACATTCCTGGACTCAGCCACTTCAGTTTATTGTTAAAGAGAGTGATGCTGTAAAAATGGTGGTGGCAAACATCTGTCCTCCAGGCCAGATTCAGCTCATGGGGACTTTACATCCCTCAGGTTTCTATCATCATCTTTTATCTGTCATGGGAGATAACAGATACCTAGCAGTTGAAGCCTAGGTTAGTTTTTCATGGAACTGAACACAAGTTTGCAACACAGGTGCTGTGAGGGCAGTGGCAGTCTGTGGCATCCATGTTGTTGGGGCAGTGAATCTACTCCATGCTTAAGTCAAAACCATAAGGGAGCTGTCCAAAGTGATGAATGTACTTGATGGTATGGATCAGTATATTAGATATTTCCAGATTGGATTCATAAGTCCAATGACTTTACACCACTGATTGAGATATTCTTGTCTTGTGTCAAGGAAATTTGTCCACACTGATAAAAACACATCTGGTCATGCTTTGTTTGATTTGGTTCTATCTCATGCCACCCATTGTTGGAACATGCCCTTCTCAGACCCTTTCCAAGTTGGAATTCAGCCTCTGGGCCAAAAAAGATGTCTCACCTCTAGAAATAAACTCATAAAGTTTTCAGGAAGTTTAAAGTAGTCATATGACTCTGTCCACTTCTCTCTTTCAGCCATGCTGATATCCAGTAGAGAGTGGTTCCAGGCAAGAGTTGGCACAACCATTTTACCCAGAGCAATATTAAAAAATGTGAGTGCTTCTTCTAAGGTGAAATGTGAGGAACTTTCATAGAAGGAAAAATAGAGCTTACAGTATATGGCAATGTAACAATAACTGTGGTTGAAGCAGGCACTCCAAAGCAGAAAAAAATGGGGCATGTCCTGGAAGTGTATGTCTGTGTCTGTGTCTGCCTGAGCTACAAGATTAGGACAATTTATTATATGATAGCACACTCATATGACATTTTCCTACATGCAACCTAGAGATATACAAAAGAAGAAGAGAATGAGGCCCACTACATGACCATGGGCATATTACATGCTCTCTGCCTCAGGGGAATGTAATGACAAACCTCCTCTGATCAAACCTTGCCGAGAAAACTCCATGATATGTTTGTCTTAGGGTCATCATAAGTTGGAAATGACTTGTAGGCAAACTACAACAAACCTAGAGACATACAAAAGAAGAAAAGGAATGCAGTTTAAAGGGTGGTGAACAAAGGAACACTATAATGGGCAAAGAGCAAATCAGTCACATTTAAGACTGCATTTTGCCCAAATCTCAAGGCAAATTTTAAGCCTAACCTGGAAGTGTTTATTGCCCTATAAATACAAGATTCTCCTGTGAATAACTGAGTAAATGGATTGTCTAGACAAGTGAAGTCACTGGAATTTGGATGAAAGAGTTGTTTTGAGTCATTATCTCTTTTACACATCAAGAAAGCATAGCAGACCATGAATCCTGATTCTAGCCTAGCTATTAGGAACATTGGGGCTATACAGATGGGTGGCTCCATGCCACCCATTTTTGCCCCAGAAGGAGGCCACAGCAACCACACACCATGATCTCTGGAAGAAGTAAAAAGAACCCGCTTCTGGGCAGGTTGTTTTTGCATCCCAGAAGGGGTGCCATAGCCGTGCTCGTGCGCCATGATGATGCCCCTTGTGCGCAGCACCATTTAGGCACTGCACACAATGAGCATCATGGCACATACTGTGTAGACAGGTGCACACCAAAATGGCACCCAGATGGTGCAACAAGGGCTTCGAGCATATGGACTCTCAGCCCTAGTACTCATACAGGTTGGCACAATGTGCCAATCTGTAGAGCCCCATTGTCTTCATACTATTCCAAGAATAACAAGCTGACATTAAGAGGTGGCACACAGGTAATGTTTATATCCACATTTAACACATATTTGTACATTAAAAAAATAAGTTCCAATTTGGTTTTCTCTTACCAGTTCTATTTTTATTATGAGTAGAATGCCAATGTAATGGAAATGCTGGTGTAGGGGATTTTTTTTTAATTAAAGAAAAAAAGAGTTGACAGAAATGTAACTGCCAGGAATTTACAGCAGTCTATCAAAATCCTACATATATTTTCTGAAACACTGAGATTTTGCCATCTATCGGATCAGCCATGCAATTAGAGCTTGAAATTTAGGACTTGCATTAGAGATTTTCTAAGAATTTACTGACTACAAAAATATGAACATGCTCTGAGGCAGAAAGAATGAGAATGCCTTGAATCACTTCTAAAGGTTGTGGAGTAAATTATAAAATTATGTTAAAATTAGCTTCTTCTTTTTTTCAAGGTTCTTTCTGCTGCCAACACCCTGGAGAATGACTTGGAATATTCCTCCTCACATCTGACCTTTTAATGTTTTATCACACTTTGCTGACCCACAATGGGAATAACGAGATCAGACACAATAACCTGGGTTGAATGAGGGCCACTTTATTGACTTATTAAACTGGGCAACTAATTTAAACTCTGTAAAAAGCAATGGGAGGGGAAACAATCTGGTGAGGGAACAACTGATGCAGTGGGTTTCCACCAGACCTGCTCCTCAGCTTCCCCAGGGTGAACACCAGAGCCCCAAGGAAAACTCAGATACCTAGGTTGCTCTCCAACTGGCTCTAATGGAAGGCAAACCCAGGGAATGCCTCCCCCAATTTGGGAGAGGCATTCCCTGGGTTTGCCTTCCATTAGAGCCAGTCAGAGAGCAACCTAGGTATTTTCCTTGGGGCTGTGGTGTTCACCCAGGGGAAGCTGAGGGCACAGTTCCCAGGCCAGCCCAAAGGGCAGTCTCATCCCCTCCTCCAGCCTCATGAGCTAAACAAGCAGTTCCAGAGGTCCAAATTTCACCAAAATTGGCGCCATAGGTGTTCACCATAATCTTACTTTTCTCTCTGCACTACCTTTCATGGACATGGGACAAGTGTCTGTCTAGCCCCTTTCCCCTTCCAGACTAACCAACAAGGTTCCATCCCCTGCTGTTAATCCTCAACGAGATGAAAACTCAGGCCTCTGAAATACTGTTTGGGGATGTGGTAAAAAAATGGCCCAGCCCTTTCATCAATGCATTCTAACTTGTGAAGTTGAAGGCTTCAGCCATGGCTTTTTGTGGGTTTTTCAGGCTATGAGGTTGTGTCCTAGAAGAGTTTATTCCTGACATTTCACCAGCAGCTGTGGCTGGCATCTTCAGAGAATCCTGGACTGCTTGGATAATTGGAGCTTTACCCTTCAGCAAACCAAGGTGAATGGCCATAATGTAAGGTGGAGGCTCCTTGCTCTTCACAAACAACAAAGGAAGTAAACAGTTCCATTGTCATTGCAGAATCCTCTTCCCAGGCACTTCACTGTGGCTTGATCAGTCAGGCCCAGCATATGCATGCCTTTCATGTTGCCCAAGAGACCATGTCCTCAGATCAAAACATGGAACCTATCCAAGCAGAAAGTAGAATCTGAAATGCAACAAAATTAGTGACAAACAACTTTAACACTTAAGAGTGCAGATATATCACTTATAAATAGTACATGCTCATTGCCTGTGATACTGAGGCAGCTTTGATTATAAAAGAATGACTCAACTCAGGCCCAAATCAGACAATGCCAAACCACTCAAAAGTGATATCCAGTGAGGGGAGAATGATCTGTAAGGCAGAATAAGGAACAACCTGAGATTTCTTTACCTGCAAAAATGTATGCAGTGCCAATATATGGCATAATGCCCTATCATTGTAAGGGTCCAACTGAAGAATTGTGCTAGTTCTCCTCTGGTCTGTCTTAGAGAAATAAATAACAAGGACTCCCTGCTGTTTAAATAGCCGAACATTCCTGAACTCAAGTGCTGTACCAGAAGTGTCTCCCCCTGGATGCCATCACTAACTCAATACTGAAAAGCTCTAAAACAAGTTATAAGAGAAGAAGCATGAAACAGCAAAAACCCATAACGAAGGCCACCCAAGCCTCTCAATACAGCTGCTAAGAGGGATTAATACCTCTACTTGAACCACCTAGCCAGCATTTTTGCAAACCCTAAAATCACCTGAACTATCTGAAAATCTCCATGCCTGAATGTAAAAGGCAAGGGCTGAAATCCTGCTTCTAATGGACTGTGGTGACAACCACTTTTCCTTGAGATGTACACAGAACTGTAAAATGTATCTACAAATTAGGCCTACAAACCCAACAACTTCGCTACTGCCTGAACAAGGTAATTTCCCTCACTGCTTTCTTTCTAGTGCCTTGGGCCTGAGTAAATGTACAATCACAAGAGTCTTCTTGAGCTAGTACCTAATGGAGACACTCTCAAACTGAGAACGAGGGTAGCAAGAAAGATTTATTTCAACAAACAAGAAATTATTCATTCAGTTTGGACCTGACTAGGGGCTATTGGCAGGATACTCTGGTAGAAGAGTCTAAGCATTGGATGGTGTTCATCACTCATATGGGCCTGTTCATGTTCATTGTACTTTGCTTTGGTCTACACAATGAACCAGCAACTTTCCCGAGGCTGATGGACCTCTATTGAGGTTGTAGGCACTTTGGTGTGCCTACTTGGATAACACTGCAACCTTCCCAGACTCCCGGGAATACCACCTGAAAAGCCTTGAGAACATCTTCCACAAAAACAAATACAAAGCAGGCAGATCAAATAAAATGGTTTCCGGAAGCTTTGGGGGAATGGAGTTTATACAACACCCCCAGCTGGAAGCTGCTATCAGGCTAGCTAATAAAGCCTGAAGCTGCCAGAAAAGAGAGCATCAAAAAGCCGCTCCTGCCGGCACCCCGTTCTGGACTGCGGCAATGGCTGGGTATGGCATCCAGTTGTTGTGGCCCCAGAACAAGTGGGATGGGAATTGCCACTATCTGCTTCTTTTGCCTTGTCTGCTTGACACCATAGTCAAAGCCAAGAAATGTTAGTTTGCATTTGATCAAGTGACTTAGCTATGAGGAGGGTCAAACGACTATTATTCTCTTCCAAGTGAAAGTGGAAGCTATTCACAACTGGCCAGCTCCCAGTCTAGGAAGCAGATTCAAACTTTCTTTAGCTTGGTAGGGTGCTAACAAAGGTTGCTATCCAACTATATCCAACTGGCAGCATCTCTTACAGATCTGAGAGGTTCCAAGAGGCCTAAGACTGTGAAATGGACTGCAGCTAGGGGAGCATTTAGCCAGTTTTTATCAGTGCTTTGGTTATTTTGATGATCTTGGCAGAAATGATCTAGACTATTCTGTTACTTGTAACTTCTACTTAGTGTGCCTGAAAGGAGGTGCCTTCATGTCAGAGATATTGTTTTGTCAGTGTAGATGTCTTGCTTAGAATAAAACCTTTCCTTTAAAGTACTTTTCTCACACTCTTCATATGCCTTTGCTCCATATGTGTGTTGCCCTTCAGAGACAAGGAGTGAGAAATACAGCACCATTGTTTAGCTGTGCAAGGGGGATTTAAATCAATGGATGATATCTACTAACATAGATGGCTTCTGCAGATCTTATCCATGAGATCTTCACAGTGTGTGGGGGATTTATTCCCAAACCACCCCTCCACTCATAAACAGAGGATGAAGACATCTCAGGTGCTGGATGCTTAGCAGATAGTCACTTAGCTGGTTCTTGCCCTTTGAACTCTGTGTGCCTTTTTTAAAGACCCATAACTACCCTAACCAGGTCAATAGTCCTAGCCAAACACTCAGACACAAATATAGGCTTAACAGGACAATCAAGATACAAAGGGGCGTTATAAGGCCCGCAGAGGCCTAACCAGCACTTATAAGGTCTTCCAAGGCATAATCAGGTCTGCAAAACCCTAATTGTCAATTGCAGCTTTGCAACCTTTTTATACCTTCATTACTGAACTTAGGCGGGTTACATACCGCTGAGAAGTGGCGGTCTGGCTCCGCCTCTGCTTGCAGCGTCCGGGAACCGCAGTCTTTAAACTGCACGGCTCCTGGACGCTCTGAGGAAGGAGCGCGGAAATCGCGCTCCTTCCTGGGCCCCAGAAAAGACGCCACGAGGTGCTAGTCACGCATTCGCAGCATCACTTCCAGGGCGCGACGTGCGGACGTCAATATGGCGGCGGCCGTGTGGAACGGCCGCCGCCATTTGTCACGGACTCTGTCCGTGATAGGGTTAGGGGCGTCTGGAAGAGACGCCCCTTTTTCAAAATGGGACGTCCTAAGGCGTCCCTTATGGCGGTCTTAACCTGCCTTAAATCCTCATTATAAGTTCACTGTGTAATTTTTACCTTCTTACTTTCAGTTTCTGTTCAAAATACTGTGCATTCATGCAAGTATAAAATCAGTATGAAGACATCAGGTTTTTAGGTTGAAAAGGGCAGGACTCAAAGAAGCTACATCCCTTCAGGGAAAAAATGAAATGTATGTGGCAATTTGAGGCAAACCACAGCTTGTCTAAGCTTGTGCCAGCACATCTTTCAGTTACCATAATAACAACAAACATCAGAAAATAAGGTTAAGCTGCTCATATCCAGTCTCAAAAGACTATCAGCATTTCCCCCCTGTTTTTAATTTCTATTATTTTAGCATCATGTTTAGGAATATTAAATTCCTTTTTAAAAACCACACTTTCTTTTAGAATTACAGTCTTTTGTAGCTTGCTTTTGCTGTGTTCATTAGATTGCTAATCTATAATTGTACACATTGTTGTGATCACTGAACAGTGATTGATCTAGTGTTAAGGCAGCGCTTTTAGTGTGTCTTGATATGTGTCAGAAGCAAAGAGGTAATTATACTGGAGAACTTTCTCTCAGTGGCAAGTTTCATGGTGAAGATAAGCTATGAAAGGAGAACTCCAGGATTAGCTGTACTAATTTATCTCAGGAGAGTAAAGGACTGAAAGAAAAAAGTCATAAGCAAATCAAGGTCAAGGTATAAAGCTTTCTTATATAAGAGATTTCTAATGAAAACGTGCTAGATATAAAATTAAAATATCTCTATCTTGGGATATACAAATGATGTCTGCATAGATTATCTCTTTTTTGTAATGGAAAATCCAATTTATAAATTATCAAATCTACATATCACTTGTCTACAGTTTTGCAAACAGTTCAGCAAATTATTCCAATATCATTATGTCTCAGAGCCTAGAATGTTAAACTAGAAGAATAATTTGACAATGTTAAATGTTAGATTTTGGAAAATTTAGTCATTATCACTAGCAAAAATAAATCAAATTGCTTTTTTACTAACTTTTCATTTCTGTGTTATGTTATCATTGATTAACTCATTGTTTGGTCTGTGGGACAGACATGGGGATTTACACAGAATTGCATGGAGGCTGTCACTCTTGATCCTAGTGATGATAAGTGATGATTCATTTTATTGTCACTCTGTACTGCATGTGAAAAGTGGGCTTATGTTCACAAAACCTCAAGTAAAAATAAAAATCAGTGTCTTTTAGGTACTGCCATGTTTCTTTTTCTTTCTTCTCTTTCTTCCCTTTTCTTCCTCCTTTTCATTGTGCAAGAGACTAACATGGCTACATCTTTGGAAGAAAAGGGGAAAATATAACTATGAGAGAATGAGGAAAAAAGCAAGAGCCAGAAGATGAGGTCAGAAATGTAAGTTCCGCAATCAATCTAGAGAGCAAAGATATCTTAGTGCAGATGACATTGATCAGTAATCATGTTCAATTAACAGGTTGGTTGCAGATTTTACTATTGAAATTTGAAATATTCATACATCAGAATTTTTGATCATTCCATACTGCTAACTCCTATAACTTTTCTTTCTTTTTATAGCATTCTCTGAGGTTCATAATCACCAGCAGATTTTCCAAGACAGATAATGTACAAGCTACCAGACCTACTTTATAATTGTAACAGTGGTTCAGTCCCTCATTCAACAGTAGTCTTTTTCCAACTGCTTTATTCAAGATGCATTGGACTGCATTCTAATGATCTTCAGTCAGCTTGCCCAGTGGCCAAAATGGATGAATATCATGGTATTTATGGTTAATGCCAGATGAAGGCCATTCACAGCTGGCATGCTACAATGGAGCTCATAATTACTGATAAACAGAACCTGCATTAATAACAGATTAAACTAATTGGAAGTCGAGGCAGGGTAGGCAGATACAAAAGAGCTGGGGCTAAATAATTATGGTTTCTCCCCACCCCTTTTTCTCTGTTCCTGCAAATACACCAATGACACTTAAATGATCTGTTTTTATGTCACATCTAACATAACTGAAGAATAATTTAGCCTTTGTTAAGAAGAATTGTATGCTGCATATCTGACCATGTGTGGTGGAGGAAGGGGACAAAGATATTAGTGGCTGCTAAACCAGAAGTGAGCAAATAGATCTCTGTCTATTGGCAGATATCAAGGTGAATTGCAACCCATTGAATGATTGACTGATTCTAAGTTATTTGTTAAGGCCTCATGCACACTACAGAAATACCCTGGTGTGAAACTGGGTTATTTCCATGACATTCACATTGGCCCCAAGTGCACCCGGTGCTATTTGTGAGGGTGATGGTGGTGGAGAAACCCACTTAACCCAGTGTATTCAACACCAGGTCCCTTATCACATCTTTTGTAAAGGTCCAGAGTGATCTGAATCTTTGGTAGTGTGAATAGTAGGCTACCAAATAATCTGGATCACATGGGATAATTTCTGGAAATGGAGGCACCTCCATTTTGAATCAATCCAGTGTGTGTATGTGAATGTTGACCAGGGTTTAAATGCCAGTGAGAGATTCAGGCATGTAAACTGTAGTGGAAACATCAATTTGGTACTGTATTGTGTCACTACTGAGATCCAGATCTCCTTGGGACAAAACATATGTATGAATGCCCCTTAGCAGTAACAACAAAATTACTCCTCATCCCCAAATTACACTGTTGAAATGAAGAAAACTTGGTGCTATCAGGAATGTATTTTCATGAGAAAGAACTATGCTCTCAGTGACACTCACAACAAAATCTCAGGCTAAGAATGTTGGATCTTACTTTTGAATGGTTATGCATTGGATTGTCCTCCATATCTTTTGCACCAAGCATCCACCAGGCTGTGCACCTGAAGCCTCCCCACAGCTACTCTGAAAATTATAAAAGAGTAAGAAATCATGCAATCTTCCAATTGTTTTGGACTGCAGCTGCCACCATTCCTTACCATTGGGTATGCTAGCAAGAGCTGCTAGGATTTGCACTGCAACATCATCTGGATGGCCACATAATTCCACCTCCACAGAGTCACTGCACATGACACACATTGTAATATTGACTGGCCAAGGAATATAATAAATGAAATATTACAGGGGACATATAACTCACTTGTTGATACAGTTTCAATGGTTACCAACTCATTTCTGGACACAGTTTACAGAACAGGTTATGATCAATAAAGCCTTATACAGTTTGGGTCCACTTTATCAGAAAGATGATATCCCCCCTGCATGACCCTACTAGAATATTAAGATTCCTGGGGAAAAGCATTCTCTTACTCCCAGGTCATCTGGTGAGAAATAGTCATTTTGGTGACTGCTTGGAGGCTATGGAATTCTCTTCCATGCCAGGTGAAACTGATCTCCTATCTCCATCATTTGCTTGTCAGACAAAGATCCTTCTAATCTAACAGGCTTTGAATTATTAATTTACTGTCAAGAGTAATTTTATGGTTTGTGTGTATAATGTATTTTTAATGTTATTATTTCAAGAATATTTTTAGATTTTAAAACACATCTATAAAATGTTAAAAATAACCAGCCTATTCTTGAGCCAGTATGGTCTAATGGTCTGAGTGCTGGACTATGAGTCTGGAGATCAGGATTCAAAAACCTGCTTACTCTTGGAAACCCATTAGATGAACTTGGGCAAGTCACACTCTCAGCATCAGAGAAAAAGGAAATCCCATGACAGATTAATCTTATGGTCACCATAAGTCAGAAAAACTTCAATTTTTTTGTTTCATCATTTTTCCCCACACTGGGACAAAGATGGAACAAAAGTGAAATGAAATGAAAATATCTCAAATCAATATTTAGGACATTTTAGGTCCCACTCCCCTTTCTCCTTGCTTGAGAATGGCAGGAAAGGGTCATTTATTGGCACAGGAGACTAAAAAACTCATTTCTTGGTATAGGAACCTGGAATGCTCAGTATAGGGAACACAGTCAATGTACAGTGTTCCACTGATTCCATCTCCTAGGACTCCTCCCCATGCCTTTTTCCTCTTCTTCCACTAACTGAAAAGTCATTGGGAAAATGTCTTCACACAATAAAAGGACCTTTCACTGATGCCTCAAAAATGATTTTTTCCCCAGATATTTATAGCTCACTAAACCGTTCCCTTTAAATCAGTGTTCATTGCTATGTGACAGGTACAGCAATGTACCCAGCACAGAAGCCCATCCTCTGCAATGCAGCACAAAAGGAATGGGTCAAATAAGTGCAAATATAAGTTATTACAGAGTCAGTGTTTCTTGACTGAATAGCACACACTGAGGCTGTACTTCAGGGCCAAAGGCAAGAGGAAAGGAGGCCTCCAGTCTACCTAGAAGACAGGAATACGGATTAGAATAGATTTACAAATTGATAGACCAAGTTTAAACAATTTTTATACACAACTATTTCTTGACATTTCTTGGCCAGAGAAGGTTAACATTATTAAATGATAAAATACAAAGATATAGCCGTGTTAGTCTGTAGAATCAGTATGTAGAGAGATCATGTAGCACCTGTCAGACTAACTGAAAGAAAGAAGTTGGCACAAAAGTGCATGCTGCCAACTTCTTTCTTTCAGTTAGTCTCAAAGGTGCTACAAGATCTCCTACATAGTGATATATGATGTCTCAGATATCTTCCCCTTTCTTCTAAAATCTCCAAAAATGCAGAAACATGGAGATTTTGTGTGTTTTTATGAGTGCCAGGATCATGCTTCAGACATGGTCCTGCCATCCTTAATGGTTGTTATGCTTAATTGCTGTGTTTGAACATCTGTAAGATGTTCTTTTTTTTACTCAGGTATTTTCTGATGATGGCCAGGCTTAAACAAACTGATAGGACAGTAATGTGTGTACAAGTTTTTGCATTTCTTTATTCCCTTCCTTTCCCCCTCACTTTTTATTTTAAAGTATCACTTTCAGCACAATTCAAAATGTCATGATTGTGTGTACTGGATATAGGAGATAAGACACCAAATAACATTTTCATTAAAAATGCCCTGACCCAAGTCAGCCATGACTGTGGCCCAAAACACAGTGCAGAAATAATCCAGTTTAAGAATGCTTTAACTGCCCTGGTTCAGTGCCAGGGAATTCTAGGAATTTTACTTTATTTTGGCACCAGAGCTCTCTGATGGGAAGACTGAATGTCTCACAAAACTACAGTTCACAGAATTCCCTAAAATTGAGCCAGGGCAGTTAAAGTGTTCTCAAACTATATTTTTTCTGCAGTGTATTTTGGATCTATACTGAATCCTGTTGGCTTTGTTGAGTTTATACTAAATATGATTAAGGCTAGATTCAGCTCTATATATTGATTGGATCCTACTCCCCATACGATTTAATTGTAAGATGGTTACAGCAACAATAAACCTAGAGGAGAAAAATAGCATCCTTCCATTCCTGTAAAATTTATTTACAGTGTAAATAAGTAATAGCATGTGGTTAAACTCACTAAGAACTGCAAATATATTTTAAAAATGCATAATTTTGCCTGCAGGCTTATAGCTGGAGAAACCAAAAACAAAGCCAAGGGAAATGGGAAGTGAGAGGGCAAATAAGAGTACATAAAATTCCTTATGACATGCTAGATAATATAACTGTGCTGGGAGCCATCTCCAGAGTGACATCCCAACAGAACCAGGCTGCTGGATGCAGGGATGAGACATTTTGAGGCCTTCATTCTGTACATATTGCTCCATATCTATTATTATGCAACATCAGGATTGACCTTCTCCATATTACTTTTTTCATAAAGTAGGCAGATTACTGGAATGAGTACTATTGAATATGGCAGCAGAGTGATATCAAGGTGTCAGTTCTGAAGCCATGTAAAAACACCACCCAGTGAAGAAAAGTGGGGGAGATTAGCGAGAAGCAGGTAGAAAACATCCACACAGGGAAAGGGATTATAAGTGATAAATCTGGAGCTGTCTTGAATTTTGTCTGGGATATATAAAGTTTCTCTATAAATATTAATCCAGTCAGTGATCTAGTCAGAGGAGGAAAAAATAGAAAAGTTAAAACCAGCCTGACTTCATTCTGTGCAAGAATAACTGAAAGCAAAGGCTGGAGCTTGCAGAAACCCTCTAGTCTGGTCATTATCCATGATGGCTGAAGAGGTGTGAGAGCCACAGTATAAAGAAGTATATTTTTCTAAATCTGTGAGTAAAACTCATCCCCCTCATTTTACCCTCTCTAGGAATTCCATTCCATATTCCTTAAACTGCGTATTATGTTTCTTATTGAAAGTTAAATACATCTTTCCATATATACTTGAATTTGCAACTGGATTAATTGTGGATGAGCTGGTATGATCACAAATTCACAGAATCATAGTGTTGGAAGACACCACAAAGTTTCTCCAGTCCAACCCCTGATGGTAGAGAAATCAACAGCTAAAGCATCCTGGTTGTTGGTTAACCAAACTACACATAAAAGCCACCAACAAAGGAGAGCCCATCACGCTCTAGGACCTTGACTGCATGGGTCAAAGACCCATTTCCTCCCATGTTCTGGCACCAGACAATGCACAGCCCAAACCCTGGTTATAATTATGTTTGACATGTCCCACACATGTCAAGGTTAAAATAGAGTAAAAAATAAAATGAAATGAAATAATCTGTTATTTTGGATCTTTTGGGAAGATCTGAAGTTCTCCATTTCTGCACCACGGTGGCTACCTACATAGGCATCCTGCCAAGCTGCCCAGCATGTCCAACGCTGCCATGAGTTGCTCATTCTGAGGTAAAAATTAGGTGCCACTATGTGACATCCCTGGGGGCCTTCTTGTGACTTCAGAAGCGAGCAACACATGATGTTGGTTGATGTACCAGGCACCTCAGTGAGATGCCCATGCAAACAGACATGGCAGCACACAAAGAGAGAGCAAGCTAATAGGGGCAGAATGGGGCAGCTATGAGGCTAGGATAGCCCAGGATGCCCGTGACGTACCCTTGGCAATGCTAACAAGGCTGTGGATGGACTATTCATCTGTCAAACATTTCTTAACTTGAAGAAGTTCTTCCTAATGATTAATTGGAATCATATTCCTTGGAATTTGAATCCACTGGCCATATAAGGCCCTAATATCTGGATCAGCAGAAACCCAGTTTTTTGAATTTCCCACATGGTGGCCTTTCAGATATGTAATGTTGGCTATCATATCAATTCAAAATCTTCTCTTGTCCAAGCTAAACATACCTAGCTCCAATGACTGTCCCTCATAAGGGATGTTTTCCAGGCCCATATCATCCTTTTTATGCTCTTTTTCACATATTCCAGATTGTTATTTTCCTTAACTTTCTGTCTAGAACCAGACCAAGTTCTCCAGGCAGAGGAAACTGAAACCATGATACATTATTCCTGAAGTGGCAGTAATGGATGTTGCAAAGGAGTTGACCCTTAGGGCTGATATGGCAATTTATTATCTCTTATAAAGTTCAGTACTTGGGACAAAGTGATCTATGTTTGGCCTTCCAAAAGTGACTGGCCAAGATAGCAGCCAATTTCTTTGGCTTGTCCTTGAGGTCTGGTGTGTAACTCAAGGCTTAGCTGGGGAGGTGTCATAGATGGGCATTTGGGCCTCAGCTGGACTGCATCAAGTTTTCCCCAGCTGCTGCCAATTTTGCATGATCTGCCCCAGGTCTTAAACATATAAATAGGATTATAGTTCAATAAAGATGGCCCTTGTTAAACCCTATTGATGTTGTCTGGTTTCATGGTTGGTCAACAAATGTCAAACTGCAGATCCTCAGTGAGAAAATCCCCATAGCCAGAAACTGATTCATATGTGAAGAAACCAGTTCTATTACCTTTCATCTCTGTCAGAAGATCTTTTCAAAACTCACTGTGAAATTCTGCATTTTTGTTCAGATTCCTAATGATCATTAAAATAATTGAGAGAGTTTTTTGTCCCAAACTAATGCACCAGGAGAAATTTGGGTGCAGCATTTATTTTTTCCTTTGTAGCAGAAAATTACACAGTAACTCCGTCATTTTTCAAAATATATTTCCAACAATACTAGTATAACACAGTGAGGTATTATCCCAATCCCACTGAGGTAGCTAACTTGTAGTGGTCATGGTTTATATGCATAATCAACCAAATTTAACCTTTAGTTTTTCTAGTTGAAAGGACTTCAAGTATAGAGCCAGAAAAGACCTCAGGCCAATAATTCTGGCAGTCAGCTATGGCAGCACCTGAGAAAGATGGGTCACTTAAATTCTACAGATGAAAAACATTTGGACAGAGAAGGATAATTATTAAGAGAAATGTAACCTAAGAAGAAATGAGTCTATAATCTTTGACACCTCAACATACAAAGAAAGCAGATTCTATGTTTGCTTTCCTTTGCAGGCCATTTCTAAAATATGAAGCAGAGATTATGAAAGACTCTGCAGAGGCATAAGATTACATTTGTGTTGGATTTATTTATAGTGGAAAAAAATTAAGGAAAACCTAGGATTAATAATCTTATCGTATGCTGTAGACAAGGAAGATCCTCATCTGGACCATAAACTTTAAAACAACATAGATGCAAAGATGGGTTGTAAAAAAGCTTTCAAACAGTGCATGGTCACATTAATTCATGGATGGTCCACTACCTCTACCAGATGTGCCACAACAGCAGTTTAAAACACACACACACATTCTTTAACTGAGTGAGTTCAGAGAGCTGCTTTTAACTTTTAACTAACTACAGCACGTTACAGATGTGCCGAAGGGGCGTATTAGGGTTAGGAAGGGGCGTAGTAGGGTTGAGAAGGGGCGTCACTTCCGGACGCCCCTCAACCCTAGTATGGGCTGAGTTCGTACAAAACGGCAGTGCCCATCCACACGGAGGCCGCCATCTTGACGTAGCGGACACATTGTGTCCGCATGTCGCACTGTGCAAATGACACCGCAAGTGCACCATTGGCACCTCGCGGTGTCATAACCACGCTGCAAAAGGAAGCACCATTTTGGGACTTCTTTTTGCAGCTCAGAGAAGCTGCACGGTTTGTACACTGGGGCTCCTCCGCGCTGCAAATGATGGCGGCGGCAGACTGCCCATTTTGGGCGATCTGTAATGCGCCTACATGACTCAAGGCCAGTCTATAGGGAGAACAGCTTCTTCTCATACAAGACTGATCATGTTTTAAGCTAATCTATAGCTTAGTTCTGAACTAATATACTGTAAAGTATTTGTCCTCCACCTTCTCTAATTAAAGATGGACCTACTGTGCTGCTTATGCACTCTTTATTTAAATAAGATAGTTTGTACTGGATGAGAAAGGACTGACACAGTCCTACACTGTTCTGTTGCTTAGGCTTAGAAGAGGAGGCTGGTGGTAAACCACATCAATTCAAACTGAAATAGAGAAGGGAATGTATCAAAACCACATACATATCAGTGAGGGTAGGTTGCTTCGCAGCTTGCAAATAAAATGTCAATTATCTGGTATAAAAATGCCTAATTATTAGTTAGTGTAGTTCAAAACCTGATGTTGATACAGGGATTTATGTTTCTATAGTTCGGGGACAGGCAACATCAGAATGGGGGCAACCATGGAAGGATGAGTGGACCACATTAGCCCACTAATAGAC
>NC_056524.1:120398029-120450495 GCF_019175285.1 Sceloporus undulatus
CTTGGAGGGCTGCATCTGCTCTTACACAAAAAAGAGGGGGATTATTTCCCCCCCCAAACACCTCTCAAGGATACGAGAAATTTTTTGCCATGTTTTGTATTTCAAAAATTGTCTCTCCTGCACCTAAATTGGTCCCAGGTTTGGGGCCACAAGATGTGTTGGAATGCACCCACAAACCCCGGTGAACAAGTTGGAGCATTTCAGGAATATTATTTTCTTTCAAAAATTGTTTTTGACTTTTAGGAGGGTCCAGGGGGCCACAAAATATACATGATGGGTCACATGCATCTCATGGGCCACACTTGATCCACTCCTGCTTTAGAAGCTGTGTAGAATGCCCCCAACTGGAAGCTTCCAGGGGAGGTGATTCAGCCTATGTTTTACAGAATCCAGTGGAATCTGGAGGTTGGGAACTGCAACAATTGTCTTCAGATGGACCACATAATCTGCTTTAGATAGCTTCACTTTGGAAAGAACCCCATATTGTGTTTTTGCTCCCCCTGCACTTCCCCATTGGATCTAGGCACTTTACAAATATGCTCTGTGGCAATCGGTGGTTCAAGGTGGGTGGTGAATATGGAGGCACTGAGGCAAGAGCAGTCTTATTGATTTCCAACCTTGTTGTGTGGAGCTAGAGCTGTTATCAATATGGATTTTAATAAATTTTGGAGTGTGTGTGTGGAGTTCCTTCATGACCCCAAACTGACCTTCCAGGCTAGCAGCCATAATCCTGAAAGCAGTGGGTCAGGTAGGCAGATGAGTCATACTCACAAGACCCCTGGAAAAAGAACACTTTGGAAATATCCCACAGAAAAGTTTGGGAGTTGCAAAAGGGAAAACCATCACCTCCAAGAGTAAAATCTTTGCTTTAGGTCTCACACTTGATGAGCCAGTGATTAACTTAACTCATCTACCATTCCCCCCCCCTCCCCATTGTTGTCAGATCACTTTGCCTCAACAAGACAATGCAAAGCCTTTGTTTACAATGGCCAAGCAACTAAACACCTTTTCTTCTCACCATCAAACACCTTTGCCAGAAGCAAGATTTTGCGTTATAAAACCCCCAGACTTTTCCCTGTTCACTGGGACAGTCTGGATTTCAGGGGAAAGCTCTGTCCCTTTGATCCCTGACCTGGCTCCTGACTCCTGGTTCCTGGCCTAGTCATTTTGTGACTGAACCTCATGCCATCCCCATCATATTCCATTTGGACTCCTGAAGAAGCCTACTGAAATAGGTATAGCCCTAGTACTGCCTTGAACTATTCCCTATTTCCACTCTTGATTTCCTGAGCCTTGTGTGAGTGTGTGTATGTAAGTGAATTGTATGTGTTTTCCCCCTTATAAATAAATTGATATTAATTTTAGAAGTCTGTCTCAGCTCCATTTCTTGGAATCTACAGGTCTGCTCCATATACACTACGGGAGGCGATTCTGCAGGGCTGTTGTGGCAGGCCCCCTCTTGCAATATTGATCTATTGGCAGGTTACAGACTGCCAAAAAATACGTATGGAATACGTATTCGGGTTAGGAAGGGGCGTGGCTTCCCGCAACCCTAACCCTAGTACGTATTCCATACGTACAACATGGCGGCGCCCCTTCCACATGGGGGCCGCCATGTTTACGTATCGGACGCATAGTGTCCAGACATGTTGCGGCGCCTATGACATCGCGAATGCGCCAGCGGTGCCTCACGATGTCATAGAGGCGCCGCAAGAAGGAGCTCCATTTTGGAGCTCCTTTTTTGCTCCGCACGGGAGGCGTGCGGTGTGGCTACTATGGCTCCCTCACGAAGCAAGCGGCGGTGGCGGCAGACCGCCACAAAACGGCAGTCTGTAACCCACCAATAATACATTCCCCTGATCAGACCCTTGGCTACAGAGCCCTATGCCAAACAGTCAAATATTTCTTGAGGGGTGTGTGTGTGTGTTTATACAGATTCACAGGCATGTGAGTTTTTATTCCATGTTAGAATGGGATTTGATAGATTTTCCCACCCCAAAAAAATCCTGCCAGAAAAATAGTAGCATAATGCAGCAACAATGATAGATGGATTCAAAATGAGGAATGACAGCTAAGCACCATCTTTTAGATTATCCACTTCTTAAAATGTGGAGAAGGCAAAAGAGATGTCCCACTTTACTTGATTAGGCATAGAGAAGACCCAGTAGCTACTCTGTATGAAATATGAGAGTGTCGCTCATATCTCTGCTAAGCCCACCAAAA
Source organism: Sceloporus undulatus (assembly GCF_019175285.1). Lineage (NCBI taxonomy): Eukaryota > Metazoa > Chordata > Lepidosauria > Squamata > Phrynosomatidae > Sceloporus > Sceloporus undulatus. Next base: position 120,400,253 of record NC_056524.1, read on the forward strand.
TCAAGCCTGAACAGTTCAGGAAAAAATAATAATTTATAATCTGTATTCATAATGGCAGCTATAAACATCAGAGATAAAATATTGGGCAAAAAACATTTCAGGGCATCTCTTTCCAACAGTAGCATAACACAACTTCATTTATGTTCTTTTTAAAGTCAGAATATGCCATTATAATATGCACATTAATGTGACAAAGTTATTAAAGCTATAAATCTTCCTCACAGTATAGACGCTTTTAATAAATTACAGGAAAACCATTATTCTGTATTGCAAATATCAGTACAAAATATATATCACTTTCAAAAATTGTCAGGCGTATTGATCTAAATTTCTGAATTTATGGTCTTAGCAAAAGTGACTTTAAAATCTGCAAATAAAAGAACTGAATCTCCAGGCTTGGAATGAAAGTGCAATTCTTTTATATATATATATACAAAACAGAAATCAATATATCTGTAGAAAGAAAAAAGTTCATTTAAAATACTCCAAATTCATTACATTAATCAGTTAGTTAATCAATATAATTTCCTTCCTCTACATTTTTTTGCCATGAGCTATTCCATAGGTTATACAAAGCTACAAAGCAGTCTCAAATTTACATTGCAAATGGAAATTAAAATAACTCATCCATAGTAAAGCAATGGAAGGAGAAAACCAAGGTCCAAAACACACTGCAGAAATAATCCAGTTTGGGACCGTTTTAACTGCCTTGGCTTAGCGCTAGGAAATTCTGGGAACTGTAGTTTTGTAGACATGTAGACTTCTCTATCAGAGAGCTCTAATGCCACAACAAACTACAATTCCCAGGATTCCCTAACACTGAGACAAGGCAGTTAAAGCCATCTCAAACTGGATTATTTCTGCAGTGTGTTTTGGACCTTAGTCTTATTACATTTTGAAATCTCCTTGCAGTCAGTCCTCAGTATCCACATATTCTGTATCCACATATTAAACCATTCACAGCATGAATATAATATAATATAGTAATTATATCTCCAAGAAGTAAACCTTGATTTTACTACTCCAGTGTATATAATTTGACTTGATCATCCATAAATTTTAGTATCCACAAAGAGTCCTGGAACCAAACCCTAGTAGACTTGTAATTATACAGTGCACTTGCATTTTAAAATTAAAAATGTTTTGAGAAGTAAAGAGCCACAAACACACAGAGATAGTGTAACTTTTATTGATTTTTTTTGTTAGTAAGGTATAGAGAAGATATCAGAAATACTGGAACTTACAAGAATAACAACAAGGAAGTCGGACATCATATCATTAAGCTTATGTTTAAACATCATGTAAAGAGAATGTATTCTTACTTATTATGTTATATATTTTAAAAATTCTAATAAAATATAAATAAAAATAAAATAAAATTCTGAGGACCAAAATCCTGGAATTTAATGAGAACACTGATCCTGTATTCTTATTCAAGTAATAGTTAACCAATTTATAATATATTCTGTTCTTAGAAGAATTGATGAAATTCCTCATTAGCACAACAACAATCTAAATGAATTTCTGCTTCTGAGCAACTCATCCCCCTTCTACAGTACATCAATCCTCATCTGTTGCTGACTTTTAATGTAATCATATTTCTTTACCTTAAGTACCCCCAGCCTTGAGCTGTTTGGAAATCTCCCATATGTGGAATGATTGTGCTTTTGTCAGTTTGTTTTGAAAGCTTTGAAAGTTCCTTTTTAAAAGTAATTTATTCCCATTACAGTACTTGTGAAAAGGTAGTTTACTTGTTACAGTGTTAAAGAAAGGTAACTCACCATGATAGCGATCCTTATTATGAGTAATAATAATAATAATAATTTATATATATCCCACCTCTCCCTACGGATCGAGGCAGGAGAACAACACAAGTATAAAATTACAATTAGTTAAAATACATACTCATAATAATAAAAAGAAAAAAACACATTAAAAAAACCTATACATGTGCAATATCAATATCTGATTCCCGAAACATGTTCTGAGTGGAGTGTCGTCTTAAAGCTGATATAGCAGGTCTAGGGGGTAGGCTCGCTGGAAGAGAACCATCTTGAGTGCCTTCTTGAAGGCATCTAAGGTGATAATAAGACAGAGCTCCTCCGGCAAGCCATTCCACAATTTGGGAGCCACCACAGTGAATGCCCTATGGGAAGTAGATCTTAATCTGGTCCTTGGATAATGCAACAGATTCTTCCCAGTTGTTTTGAGAGTGCGGGGCGGATTGTGTAGGGAAAGGCGTTCCTTCAAGTAACTTGGGCCCAAGCCATGTAAGTCTTTAAGGGTAATAACCAACACTTTGTACTGTGCCTGGAAACTAATCAGGAGCCAGTGAAGAGATCTTAAGACTGGAGTTATGTGGTCAGACCTAGGTGTACTGGTGACCAATCTGGCTGCCGCATTTTGCACCAATTGAAGTTTCCAAACTTGATGCAAAGGTAGTCCCATGTAGAGTGCATTAAAGAAATCAAGATGAGAGATTACCAGTGCAAGTACCACTGCTTCAAGGTCTTTTTGGTCCAGGTAGGGGCGTAGTTGGCGTATCAACCAAAATTGATACCAGGCACTTCTGGCCATTGCATTTACTTGAGATGATAATTGTAGAGATGGATCCAGAAGAACCCCCAAACTGTGAACTTCATCCTTTAGGGGAAGTGTGACCCCATCCAGGACTGGTTGACAAATCTCCATCCCTGGACTTGGGGAACCTATCGCAAATACCTCTGTTTTCTCTGGATTCAGCTTAAGTTTTTTTTTTGCTTCATCCAGCCCATTACCAACTCAAGACAGGCGTCCAGAGAAGAGGGGAAAACAGAGGATTAATAACAGAAAAACATAAAACATGGGGGAAATAAACAATCATAATACCCATAAGCTTGGTTATAATTTCTATTAATCATAAGTTTTAAAGTAATCAGAAAAATATATTTTAAATTAATAAAGAAAGATATTGCTCTCATGCTTTTATTTCTGGCACAAAACTCTTCTTCTGAGTGAGAGAGGGGAATGGAGAGAGCAAGTTTTGTTACAAGTTAGGGCCTTATCACACTACATTGTTATAATGCTATATTCCACTTCAAGAGCCACAGCAACATTATATGGAATCATGAGATTTGCAGTTTGGGAAGGTTTTTTTAAAAATTCTCAGCCAGAGAGCTCTGTCACTATAAGACATATGGCACTTTGATATCACTTTAACTGCAATAGCAACACACAATAGAGTCCTACAGTTTGTAACTTGATTAATCATTAGATCTCTCTGGCAGAGAACCCCTCCCTAAATAGCAAACTCCAGTATGCCATAGGCTTTTGACATGGCAGTTAAAGTGGAACCATAGTAGTATAATTACTTGAAACTACCCAAAGCAAATCATGTCTCTCTCTTTTACCTGTGGGCAGCTGAGTTCCACAGACAAACTGTAACCTGAGGAACATAAGGTTCACAAATGTTACTATCCTGGGCTTCTGAGTTTTTCAGCTGTGCAAACAGCATCATGTTGCTAAGTTCCTTGCAGAGCTGTTCAAGAGCATCGCGTGGGAAACTTGCAAACTTCCACTTGTGTAAACCTTGCATTCCTGTGATACAGGTGGCATACAAAACAGCTCTACCTGATGTGCTCCTGGATTGTATGACCAAGGAGAGCCAGGGTTGTGCAGAAAGTGGATGCCTGCAAGAGATGAGAAATTTAATCTCGGTTGTAGGAGTGGGCACAGTGTGTTCCTGGACTCTTGACAAATGGCAACTGCTTTTCTCCTTTTGGCTCTCAAATTGCCAGCAAAACCCACCCTTTTGCTTATTATCCAGAAACTTACCTGAGGTTTTGAAGTGATGGAAACAAGAGTGGGAGGAAGTATGCAGGACACAGAAATAATCACAAATCATAGTTACATTTTGTTTTCATTTTTCCTATGAACCACATCAGAACATACACGCAAATATATATGTACACCTACACCAGACCAAGCCATTTTGTATGTATTTTTCACACTATGTTGCTTCAAAGAAGATCTCTCCAAAGCAAGAACTTTTAAATTTAAAGAAAAGAGTTAGTTATGCAAAATCCAGTGGCAATTCTAAGGAATCCACTTGTTTTGTAAGACGTGTTCTCTTGTGGCCTTAGACTCCTAACTTGGGTGGGATTCCTTTCCCTCATTATATAAAAAAGCAACAAATAAGATACTTGCATATGTAAGTGTCAAACTGGATTAGAAAGAGGGAAAAGATGAATGGGAGAAGAAAGAAAGAGAGTTGCGGGGAGCAGGGGAGCATATGCACCAGCAGGGAGGAAAAAAACAGTAGAAGAAACCAAACCAGAATAGTTTTCTGGGAGTGTTGAGGGAAGCAAAGGACATTTTGCACAAGATCTATTGTTTATTAAAGACAAGAAATCTATTAGCTCTTATCAGTTCCACTTTGAACATGACTGTTATATAGCTAATGGGTGTCACTGCCCACTAAACCACTCCCAGAATACTTTGCATTGTAACTGGCACCATTCACAAGAGTATATTGCTGCTGGGAAAATACATTTTCCCAAGTTACTGTATAGTTTACCACTGAGCTCTGAAATAAAAAGGAAGCGTTAGAGTGAACAGATGACATCATTTCTCAGCTTTAAAACATATCAGGAGTTCACCCTCCTCCTACCCCAATACCTTGAGCAGAGAGTGCATTTGACAGAAATCCTCTGGATCTTATAAGCCTTTTGTGATAAGCAAAGTAGAAGATTAAGGCTTTAGGTCCAAAGGTCACAGACCTTTGATATCAGATATAATATATAGCAAAAGGATATAAGTCTAGATCAACAAAGAAAAAGAGTTTGCATTGGACTCATTGAACTGTGACACAGTAGACTATTGCTCTATTCTCTTTTTCTGTTTGTTGATCCAACAGAGCAAAAACAGATCCACTGCCTATCTACGGTAACCCTGTTTGAAACTACATAAGGCTGTCAGTGAGAGAAGGGTAGAATTGAACGTGTGACATTTTGGTCTTGGGCCAAAGTCCAATCCGAAATGGATCAAAATCCTTTTGACAAAATACAGGCCTGTTACTAATGTCATTGGTTTCCCCCTCCTGTATGATTTTTAACACCTTTGTCTGATGGAGAAGCCAATGAAGCTTTGAAAGCTTGCATCACGAATTTTATGTGTTTTGGTTGGCCCAGTAGAAGTATGATGATGAGTCTCAGTCACCCAACTATTTTTCACTGATGGTAGCACAGTGGGTTTGTTTATCCCATTGCTGCCACCAATATGTGGCAGCTACCTCCCTAGCTGTCATCCAAATTGCATGACAAGACTTTTGAACTTGGATCCCTTGTTTGAGTGACCTCCATTATGCAGAGAAATGGCTGCTCTGCAAACGCTTTAATGATGGGACACCTCCATGATGTTTTAATCATGGGGGAAAAGTGTGACCAGCGATTACACCTTTTACAGATGATTTAGTGACATTTTAGAGACCATAAGCCCCTGTGTGATAGTTCCCTTATACCCAATCATTTAAATGGTCAATGTGGGCAATAAATTTAGCTCATAACAGGGATGTTTGATTCAAAAGCTAGCCCCAGATTATACAATCTGAATGAATCTGTCTTTCTGTTAAATCAGAATAAAGTTTTTAATTTGTAGTACACTGTCCCACCTCCATTTCTCTTTATAATATGAATAATCTGATTCACCCGTAATAGGGTCATTATGGCATGCCACTGCACAGTTAACTATCTAACAGGTTCTTCCCTTTGGGATCTTCTGGAGTGATTATTCCCATACATCTCAGAGAAATGCCACTGTAAATGTATTCTGTCAATTTTCCATCTTTGGTAAGGAAAAAAAAAGATGCAAGAAAGGAAGAGAAAAGAAAAGTAAAAAACCAACAGGACATGTGTAATCTGAAGATTACAGCTTGAGGATTCCCCACAAACTCAGCAACAATAACATTCCAATTCAAAAGCAACAATAAAAATATAGAAATGATTGCTAGCTCTGTTGTGCCATGATTGTGACTACATGATATTGTGCTCAGTTTTATTTCCACCTCCCCAACGTTGCCAGGGTCATATGGATTCTATATACAAGAAAGTAGCAATCTCATTTGCTCTTCCATGCAAAGCTGGAACAGGCATTGGCAGACATTTATTCCCATTTTTCTCACTGTATATTGCTGTGCTCTTTCAATAAGTATTACATTTATGCAGATCCTGGTTTGCTGTATTAAATGTCTCCTGATGAAGGTGACAACGACTACAACAACAACGATGATGATGATGATTTACTCAATACTTTCCCTAACTGGTTGGCATAACTATGATTCTCTCCTCTTCCATACAGCATAAGGACAAATGTTTAAATCATCTGGTTGTAGAGAGATATATACAATACCTCAGGAACAGCTTTAAGGTTGGAGGATAACCAGCCTACAAAATGAGCCTATTCTCTGACTGCAACATCACTAACAAATTCATGTATACACACCAGAAGGGTTGTAAGGGCAGGAAGCGACATTTCACATAATCTGCCAGGGGAGTTTAGGTTATTTCTAAAAGGTTTTATTATTATTATTACTGACTAAAGCTGTCTTGTCCTCTGCTAACACACATTTAACATTCAGCTCCTCATATAATTTTAAGGGTTTATTCCTACGGATATAACGTACCTACTTAGAATTGATACATTTATAGCTGCCTCTCATCTTAAATGAGAAACAAGTTTCTAAGGAGGAGAAAAAACAGGATTACATTCAAAAAGACACCTCTTTGCTTCACTACCACTAGGGGAGGAAAACAAACAAACAAGGCTGATGTCTCTTCAAAATAATCTTCATTGTAACAACAGAAAAATAATACACACAGAGAGAGACAGACACACAGAGAGATATTTTGTTCTATTTTGTTTTCCTTTTTTGTAACGAAAAGGACAGAAAAATAGGTAAAACTGTGTCCAATGAAGAAATGGTTTACAACTAAAGTAGCTGATATTAATGGGATGGTGGGAAATCAGGGTTAGGAAGAATCAGGGTTAGGAAAATCCTATTGTACCACATTATTGTGGCATGAATATAACCCCGAGTTCATGAGATTTATGCCAGTAGAGCATAAAGTCTTGCAGAGTCTACCAGGGTATTAAATCTTAGAATGCAGCCCTAGAGATGAATTGTATATCTGTAATTCAAGAATCAGGCTAGTTTTGTAAAGAGGTGCTTGCCACTAGCATGATGGCTACCAGGTGACACATTGCTCATAGCAATTACATTACAGGCATGCATGCTACAATGTATTATTATTCATTTTTAAAAGAAAAAAAACAACTATCAAACAACAATCAGAACCAAGGCAGTTCTGCTTTACATCAAGGTAGTTCTTAATGAACAAAGGTTGGGGGAAACACAGCCAGCTCCTGATTAACTGAGGGAAATACTTGCTTGAGAAGTAGCCACTACCCTGATAAAGAAACTAATAAAGCCAGGGTAGTAAAATCCTTTATCACCATTTGTTCCATGGAGGGATGGAGGGATGCAGGGAAATGGGATCTGCCCCCTGATATAAGAACGTCCAACCTAGTATACAATGTATTTGTTGGATTTAATTCTCTACATTCAATAACGCCTTACAAAGTGCCTGTGCCATAAGCAGACTTGCCATACACATATTTAAGCTTCCGTGCACGACAAACCCAGGGAGTTCAAATGGTGTGCACACCCATGGTCTGCACACAGTGGTGCATGAGAGTGCGTGCCCATAGGAATCAATGGGACTTGAGGTCCCACATTTTTTGCCATATGTGTGTGGGGTGTGTGTGTGTGCCCAGGATGGATCCCCCCACATATACAATGGGCCCACTGTATGTATAACTCTGGTATTCTTGTCTGAGGCCTTTATTAAAAACAAAAACAAAAAGCGTAGCTTGCATTTGCTTAGGGAGAGGTCTGGCTGGATGAATCTCTTTTGTATCTTTTCTTTCTAGCTGGTTGTGTATACATGCCTTGCTATTTTTTTCCTGGAGAGTTAAAATATACAGTCTAATGTATCTTTAACCATTCAGTAGAAAGAGAAGTTTGATAGGGGAGTTATTCTAACTAGATGAATGACATGGAATGAGAGGGCAAAATACAGCTTCTCACTGTATGGTAACAGACTATTGACCACATGGATGCCTTTCAGCTGCAGTGCAGAGAAGGAGCCAATTTAAAGCCACCTGTAGGTGTTCAGCCTGGGGAAAATAACCATGGAATGCACTATAATATGTTTTCCTCCCTTACTGTGTTATGCTTTGGCAAGGGATGAATGTAGTTTGTACTGGATTTCACCACTATTATCTCCCTTTTTGGGTACATTAAAAAAACTATCTCAATGTGACAAAACATAGAGAGCAGAGCTTACATTAAATGCAGCCACTTCTTTGCAATGTGATCAAAACCTGTGTTTCTCAAGTTATTTATTCAGAACTAGGCCCTCAATCCCAAAAGCCCCAGTGAGACTTTTGTGAGACCAATTCAAGAACGGTTCAGAATAAGAGTAGTTTTGTGCATTGTGCTACATGGAAAAACAGATCAGAGGAAAAACATATTAGAAGAAAGTTGGGGCTGTGTGTACAATGATGCCTCCAGCCCCTTTCCAGCAGAAAGGCACTTTACAATAGACAGGGCTAGAGACATCATCACTTGCTGACTCAATCAGCACTGTCTCAGAAATCTTTCTCTTAGAGTGGTTGCACTGCTGAAAATGTAGGGGTTTTTTTGCGGGAGGGCATTATCCTGGAAAAGAAAGGAACAGTTATCCTACAAGTAGGAAATCATCTAGATAAAGATTTTTTTAAAAAAAGTAAAATAGCAGGAATCTACGTCTCTACATTATTGGGTTACATTTTTTGTTCGTGTAACCTCAATTATTTAGGATTAAAAAACATAATCTGATGTTGTTCTTCCAAGATGCATTCATGCATGAGTACCAAGTTAAATCATGTATCATCCTCCAACTAACAACTGTACCTATTATGTATAAACTGGTTTACACAACTTGTGTAAAGCTGAATACAACCAATTACTGATTTATGATGGTGCAACAAGAGCTGAATAAACCAGGTTGGTATTGTTGGACAACTGTAAAGTCTATACCCAAAAAGGGAAGCAGCTGTTTATCACTACTGCAGCTCTCAGTTCTGCCATTCTGTTTCATCGTTGTTCACTTACTCTATCATGGAACAGCATCACTGATTTTGCTCTTTTCAAGGGAAGACAGTGTAAATTTGGCCTCTACAAAGAAGGCAAAAGGGAGAGTGTAAGAATAAAGTTGGGAAATGAATATAGCAACACTCTATGAGAGTACCCATTGCCCTCCAAAACTGTCATAACTCACCCCTTCAATGCTTCAGATGAGGAGGAGGATGCAGCTTGCTAGGAATCTGGTGCTTTTGATAATGAAGGTATCTCTGAATCCCAGAAGCCTGGGGCCGAGGCAATAAGGGTTCCTGCTCCCCAGCAGGAGGTGGCAGAGACTAAAGATGAAGAAGACATGTCCCTATACTTTACAGAGCAATGAAGAGATAATTACACCTATCCCAGAGGCTGTTAAATGGGACTTGGCAGTTAATTAGGCTCCTGGTATTGTTGAGGAAGCTGCCCATAAATCTCTCAGCAGCCCACAGTGTCTTTATTGTTCATAACTGTCTTGTCTTGGTGATTTACTCTGGCATTCATGTTTCCTTGACCTTGGAAATGAAGTTTTGATAGTTTCATTTACTCCTTTTGGTGTCTGCTCTCTGAACTGCTGACATAACAATTCCTGGACTAGTTGACAAGCACCCTTTTGTTTCACCATTCATCTTGCTGGATAATGCGTGATTGATTTGGACTGATCTGAATGCTTGACTGTTCTTGCATTATATCAGACTGCTTCCCAGGATACTTTTTGACTGGAAGATAGAATAAAATCTTTGCTGAAACACTTCCGTTAATATCCTAGAAGGTTCAATTGTCTATTTGAGGGGCATAATAATGGGCTGTCTTTGACCTGGTAGCCACAGGTTGTGTAGAATGGTCTGAATGTATTACTAATTCCCAAGGATCATTCCATTACATTAGGCAATTAACAGAAACCACAAGCCAAATTCTCATATTATGGCTGTCTTTCAATAGGTCATATGATCTCACCTTTGCAAAGCTGCAGAATGCCAGGCAATGCTACATTTCTTATTCTTGATAGAAGCTCACACTACAGTCTGAAGAATGGTTCTGCTTTCGTTATAATTTCTGTAATTATATGTGTTAATAGACATTCTTTTACAAATCCAATTACTACAATCTTGTGTAAAAAAATATTTTCTAGAGTAAGGCTAATTCAAAGTTTTCTTTTTAAACATGGCTGCAGAACCAGAACGTAGTACTGGGTAATCCAGAACCAGTAGATAGTACTCTTGTTTGATCCCTTGGCTGTTGACCTGTGGGGACCCTCAGAGTTCTGTTTTGTCCCCCATGTTAATTAACATATGTATGAAGCCAATGGAAAAACTTGTCTGGAGATCTGGGGTGTGTTGCCATCAATATGTGGAGGACACCCAGCACTACAATATTTGTCCACCTCAATCCAAAGATGCTGCCTTGGTTTTAAACCTGTGCTTTTCATCAGCAATGGGATGGATGAGAACAAACAAATTGAAAATTATTCTAAACAACACCAGATCAGGAAACAGGGATTCATCCTGTGTTAGATGAATCTAACACATTCCTATTGAAGCTATGTTCGCACTTTAGATATATTCCTAAATTCAGCTTTGAAACAGTGGACAGGAATGTTTTTATGTAGCTAAAGATTGTGTGCCAACTGTGTCCTCTCCTTGACACAGCCGGTCTGGCTATGGTGGTACATGCCTTAGTTACATCCTGTTAGGACTACTATGACATGTTCTACATGGAGTTGCCTTTGAAGAGTGTTAAGAAACTTCAGCTAGTACAAAGAATGCAGCCAGAGTGATAACTAGGGAAGGTTACAGGGATTATACACCCCCCCCCCCCCCCCCCGTTATGGCAGCTTCGGTTTGTTACCAGACATAATTCAAAGTGCTGATTATGACTTATAATGTCCTATATGAATCAGGTCTGCCAGACCATATCTCCCTGTATGAGCCTGCCTGAGCCCTGAGACTTCCAAAAAAGACAATTCTCTCATTCTCACAGCAATCAAAGTCAAGGTTGGTGGGGACATGAGAGAAGGCCTGCTCAGTGGCTACCCCTAGACTCTGGAATTATTTTTCCCGGGAGGCCAGAATGGCTCTCTCGCTGATGTCCTATCAGCAGATACTTTTTAAAAAACCCTGAGAGTATTTTGACGTTCACTTTTTGTATGTTTTAGCTGTATTTTGTTTTAAAAAGGAAAGCCACCTTGAGTCTCAATTTTAGGAGAAAGGCAGAATACAAACAAACAAACAAACAAACAAACAAATAATCAGCACCAACATACTTCACTTACATTTCAAAAAATGTCTGCAATATAAGATTACTCCTTCTAACTTCATTAATTTATGGTTGAATGTGAGGGACAGGTGTTAAATGGTGACATTAAATAACTTAAATCAAACATCTCCCAGTTTTTTATTTACACAAACACACAAATACACACAGGGACAGTTGGTTCCTTGTGACACACACACACACACACACCAGACAGTAAATTATCATGGCCAAGTCATAAGACTCAACAGCTGTCTGCTAGGAAGGACATAAAGATTATAAAAGTAATACTAGAAACATCAAGACAGAAAACACTTTTCGCTTATCTCCCTGCTGATGTTGTAGCACTTCCTTTTCTCCTCCAGAGGAGATAGTTATAAAGAGTATCTTTTGATAAACAGATTTTTCCAGTGCAATACAAAGCATGCTTTTACTACTGTCTCCCTTAGGAATAGAACAGAAGTGCTTCAAAGTCATGCAAAGAGGTAAAGTGAAAGCCACTTCTCTCAGTTTACTTTTGTAATGCAATAAGACTCTTAGGAATAAGTCTTTTTGCAACATCCAAAGCAAGACATATGTGCACATAAATCTGGATTACATGCATACATGTCACCAAAAGGATTCCTGCCTTAGTAGCTTTTAGTTTAGCACAAACTATGTAATGTCTTTCATATGTAATTCATGTGAGTAGAATTATATGTGGGGTTATTAAAGTTGTGCTGCTGCCATGGCATTTGAATTCCCCAATGAAAACAGTCATCTGCAGAAGAGAACTCTGACTGGACTCGATCTCATGGAAGTTCCTAGATCTTGCCTTCCTTTTTGCAAATATCCACACTTTATGCATAAATTTGGGGGCAGGGGAAGCATAGGCCACTGCCCCTTGTGTGAGCAGAATATCCCTCATATGGCTAACACAAGAAACATGTCACTCAGTGATGGATGGCAGCTCTGATGTCAGTGGGACAATCAATCTGCACTAGGCTTTATTCTAAACTCAGCCCACAAATAGATTCATTACTGTGGATAGCTCCTTTAAGGATTATACTGAAACTCAAATTTCCCACTTCACTGACACTGAAGTCACCAGTCACCAGTGGCCATAAAGCAAGTTTTTATTTATCAATTCCAAAATCAACATTGGCAGTTTGGAGGTCATTCTTTCTGCACAAAGACTTCAGAAGTTAACCAAATCAATAATGTGACACAATATGTAATTTGCAACACTTCCAACATAAGGGGAAATAGATCTGATGCTGATGTTCATGTAAGATGTGCATTTACTTGGAATTAATCATTACTGAACTTTGTGGAAGTTACTTTTGAATAAAAATACAAAGGATTTTACTGGCATCTGCTTGTAGTTCCATCTATAAAGAATTTTTTGACAGGTGAGTCGCAGCAGAATGGATTGCAGAACATTTATATGCATGTAAAGTTTAGACAACAGCATTCTTCTTGTCCAAACTACAAATAGTAGCATCTGCCTTATCAGAATTCCTTAGAGGAACTATAAAGACAACAACCATTATAAGGGTCAATTGTGGATATTTGTCCCCCAGTGATTCAATTATTGAAACAAGATTGTGCCAAATAGACGCACCATAGTGTTTATGGTTCTTGGGTACAATGTAAACATTGATTATTATTAGGGGAAGTGATTTTTGAACCAGATTGTGACTGCCCAGAACAGCTAACTACAAAGGTTTTCTTTATTTCCCAAAATCAAGTTTAAGGTAAGAAAAAGCCTTTTAGCACTACAAAATTATAAGACTACAATTTGACTTTAACTGCCATAGAAACATACTATGGAGTCATGAGGTTTGTAGTTTGGAGTGGGACCAGAGGTACTCTCTGGCCAAGAAAAAAAATTGACCCCAAAAACTTGGGTTGACTATCCCATGGACCAATATAAGTACTGTACCTTAACTCTTAAATAAGAAAAAAAATCATGAATCATCCTCTTCTTTAGGTAGAGTAGTAAGAGGAGAGATATTAGACTTTTTTAAATGCTTGGGTGGTAAAATGGCAGCAATATTGGATCTTTGGCGATTCCCTTCAAAGAAGCACCAATAGGATTAGAATAAAACATTTGTGAATGTTCGTCAGTTTTTCTGGGTTAAAATCAGTCGAACGTACCACATTAAAGTTAATGGCCATAATCACTGCTAATGTAGTTGCCATTTGCTTTGCATTGCCTTACATCTTCTGGTGACATTTGCATGTTTTCTCAGCCCTGCTCCTACACGGTCACCTCCTCCACACATCACACAACCAACATTTACCATGGTTCTCTCCCCATCCATCCATCCTTTAGGTTGACTTATAAACTAGTATATGTGGTAACTATTGGGAGAAGAAAAATATTCATGTGATCTTGTGGTCATTCCAGGCCCGGGGCATAACTAGTGTGTGTGTGTGTGTGTGTGTGTGTGTGTAGGGGAGGTTGGCTGTTGTTGGTGGGGGACAACACCATTGTTCCAGAAATGTCAGAAATGGGCTGAAGCATTCTCCCATGTTCCTTTAAAACCCTGGAGCTCAGCAGAAGAGAAAGCATGAGTGGAATGAAGTTCAATTGGTAGAAAAAGGAGAGGCATCAGGTTTTTATTTATTTATTTTAAACTCTTTCAAATTTTTCTTTAAAAACATCATATTTCACATTACATGAAACTCTGTAAATGTAAATACATTTAGGCTGTGCTTATGATATTGTAATTTAAAGGTATAATTTTAAATTTACTAGTTGTTTATGTCACTTTACATTCAATGATATATTGGAATTATGATTTATGAGTAACATTAGTACAAAAATACTAAAGATTCTGAATGGTGTGGTACAGGAGGAGGTCTGTGAAGTGACACGATGAATTACTGCAATGGGTGACACCAACCCTAGTGGTGCCACTGACTCCAGAATATGAACAACGCTCTGGATTAGGACAAAATTAATTTCATTCAGCTTTCTATTCCCTACAGTAACCAGTCAGATGTCTTTAGGGAAGTCTGATTGACACATCCTTCCAATGATGCCCCATCTATGCAACTAACACTCAGGGGATTTGAAGGGTGTATTTATCCTCCCATGGTTTTTGAAGCCATCCAAAGTGTCACATCTTGCATCAGTGAATTCTATACATTGATTATGTATAATGTAAAGAAGTATTTCCCCTCTCTTGCTCAAATCTACTGCCAGTCATATGCAAGCACATTGGGAAATGATTGGTCCATGTACAACCATTAGGTTATGGCCAATACACAAACCTAATCCCTCTCATTTTTTGTAAAAGTAATGTCAAACTCTTCATTTGGTAACTCTCATTCCAGGGTTGTGAGAAATGTAATTATCTCCTGAACATAAAATGATCAAAATTGGAGTATTGATTTTCCTTCCACAAATCCCTCTCCCTTCCAGTCATTGGAAGCATCCTAATAATACTAATAATAGTAATAAATATTTATTGTTAATGTCAGGGTAGACTATAAAAAATAACTAGATTTTTGCTGAGCAATGGGTTCCATCTAGCAGCATTTAATAGTTAACTGTAAAGATTAGACCCACATTTCAAAAACATATAGTACACCAGACTATATATTCAGTAAAATCCTGTACAAGTATGTTCAGACATAAATTCTATTCTAGAGTTGTGCAATCAGTTTGGCTGTGTCCTAAATGATGATGCAAATCAGACTTATTCAGACTGATTTATTCCAGCTCTGAAATGTATTGGACTGGCCCAGTTTGGTTCAGGAGTACAACAGCACAATCTAAATCCCTTCAGAATGATTTGAAAAATCTCAAACTGGACATCATATCTTCAACATGACCTTGTAAGAAAAATGCCAAGGTGATGTGATGGGGAGGGAGAGAAGGGGACTGTGTTTATTGGGTTCTAATATGAAGTTTGGAGGTATGAATCTCATCAGCACTCTCCAGTTACTGTATATGGAGAGACATTGTGCAAGGTCACTGAAGTTGTGGTTAGGAACAGAACATGAAAGAACAGTAAAGTTGTTATTAATCTTGCCAGGTCTTTCTTTAATTTCATGTTGTCTTTTAAACCCACCTAGCTTTGCCTTTCTTGTTAAATTATCTTTTATTTAAACTGTGTGTGTTTTGGTAGCAAAAATTCAGGGAGAATAACATCCTATGTACAAATGTGTACACATGGTCACTGTTAACACAAATACAAGGAGTAGTGTCATTTAGCACTCACATCAGTGGGAGCTGAGCTACTCAACATGGTCTCACTTCCCACTTATATGATGGACTATGATTTCTAAATACAGCTTTTATCATAGTTACACCTAGCCTGCAGACCATCTGCTGAGGGGCTGAGAGAAATTGTACAACGATATTACACTCACAGTTCACACACTGGATTGATTTCAAAGAAGACAAAAATGCTGAAATAAGCAGACTCAAAGGAGAAAAATAAGTTGAAAGAATGAGTAGCATCTGTGGAACTAAGAACTGGAATCAGGCTTTCAAGGGAACAGGTGACTCATATGTCAAATTAGCATATTTTGATCAATATAAGTATATATTGGTACAAATCACACAAATACAATCAATTCCAGTGCTAAACAAAATATGCCAACAAATATGGAAAACAAAACAAGTGGCCAACAGATTGGAAACAGTCAATATACATCCATATCCACAAAAAGAAGACACAAAGGACTGCAGTAATTATAGGATATATTAATATAATTTCCCATGCAAGCAAAATTATGCACAAAATTATGCAGTATAGACTCCAATCACATATATAGAGACAATTGCCAGTCCAAGCAGGATTCAGGAGAGGAAGATGCACTAGGGACAACATCACAAACATACAATGGATAATGGAGAGAGCCAAAGAATACCAGAAGAAAATTAGCATGTGCTTTATAGACCATAGCAAGGTCTTTGACTGCACAGATCAAGAAAAGCTATGGAATGCTCTTAAAGAAATGGGAGTTCCACTACATCTGATAGTCCCGATGAGGAATATGTAACAAGGACAAGAGGCTACTGTAAGAATAGAATATGGAGAAACAGAATAGTTCCCAACTGGCAAAGGCTGCATCCTTTCACCACATCTGTTCAACTTGTATGCTGAAAATATCATATGAACAGCAAGCTTGGACACAAAAGAAGAAGTGAAGATATGAGGAAGGGATATCAACAACCTAGGTTACGCAGACAACACCATACTACTAGCAGAAAATCTCACAGATTTGGAATAATCATTTTAAAAAATGAAAGAAGAAAGTGTAAGGGCAGACCAAACGTTAAACTTAAAGAAAGCAAAATAATCACCACAAATAGTTTACATAAATTCACCCTAGATAATGAGAAAATCAAAATAGTTAAAGGTTTCCCATACCTTGGATCAAACACTGATCAGAATGGAGACTGCAGTCAAGAAATCATCAGAAGATTAGGAATGGGAAGGGCAGCTATGAAAGAACTAGACAAAATCCTAAAGTGTAAAGACATACAGTTTAACACTAAGGTTAGAATTGTTCAAGCTATTGTATCCCCTATTACTATCTATGGATTTGATAGTCGGACAATGAAGAAAGCAGATAGGAAGAAAACTGATTCATCTGAGATGTGGTACTGGAGAAGAGTGCTGAGGACACCATGGGCAGCTAAAAAGAAAAACAAATGGGTCCTAAAACAGATCAAGCCAAAACTCTCCATGAAAGCCAAGATGACTAAGCTGAGACTGACATACTTTGGCCACATAGTATGAAGGCTAAATGCATTAGAAAAGATAATGATGCTGGGGAAGGTGAAGTAGCAGAAGTAGAAAGAGGGAAGACCACATGCCAAATGGATAGAGTTAGTCAGGGAGACCATGGGCCTGAGCCTGCAGGACCTAAACAGGGAGGCAGAGGAGGGAAGGGGGGGGCTTGGAGACATCTCATTCATGGGTCTCCATGAGTTGAGATTGACTTGAAAACAGCTAACAATAACAGAATGAATATGCTTTTATATTCATAACCTAGCTATCCATAAGATGACTTAAAGAATTTTTCAGTTATGTGATTTATATGCCTTCTTCATACCTCTCTATTTTAACAAAAAAAAAGAGGTTGGGAAAAAAGTGTGCCTTATCTCATATCAAGGTAAATGGTTTCTCTATAGACAGACAAAAGTATCTCCATCAAAATTTGTGGTGAAACAACACTGACATCCAGTGGACAAATTTCCTGTCCTCATAGTCTTCTCTGAATGTAGGGGGAAAAAATAACTCAAATAGTCATTAGCTGCTCTTCCAGTTTGCAGACACGGTTGTCACCAGCATGGTTTTAACCACCATGAACTAGGATAACTCAACCTCCATTGTGTGAACTGCAGTATATTTTCTGGCTATACACAGAATTCAAATATATTGATGAGTTTAAGAATATACCATGTTCAAAGTAGTGTTTTTGTGTGATAAAATTGAGTGTTTTTCACTCAAGTATTCAGAGCCAGTAACAGGATGAATTAAAAGGAAAATAAAACAAGCAAGAAAAAAACAACTGTACTCTTTTTGTATAATGGGAAATGTCCTGACCTCAGTGAATTACAGTAGGCCTTCCATATCCAAGGACTTGCAATCTGTGGATTCCAGCATCTGTGGATGGCAATCCCATGGGGGGGGGAGGTGGAATGGCACAGGAGGAAGAAGTGGAGGAAGAGGAAGCAGGGAAGAAGAGGAGGAAGGAGGAGGAAGGAGGCAGCAGAGGAAAGAGGAGGAAGAAGAGGAGGAGGGAGGCAGTGGTGGCAGCAGGGGAAGAAGAGGAAGGAGGGGTGCAGGCAGGGGGGCACAGGAGGGAAGAGGCCAGGGAAGGATGAGGGGCATTGATCTGTGATGTTTATCTGATTGTTTGCTGTGATTGTGATGATTTGGATCTTTGAGCTTTTTAATTTGGTTGTCTGCTTTTGATCTAATCCATCTTGTATTATACTACTGTGTTTTTGTGTATTTTGTAGATGTAGGCAATTGGGGCGGGTTTAATTTTTATCGGATTTTATTTGTATGTACAGTACTGGTAAACTACAGCATAATAAATAAATATAAGGACGCCCCTGCTGCCCACCGGGAAAGTGTCCCTTGCGCCCAATGGTGGCCAGGGCCGGCATGGGCCGCACCACTACTGAGGACAATGGGGACTTGAGCATCTGCGATTCCGGGCCTTGGTCCAGTGTCAGGAGTCACTAAGCTGCAAGCTGAATTTCAGGGGGAGTGTAACCCAATCCAGCCGGGAAAAGTCCCAAGTTTCATGATCGGGGCGTTACAGCGGGTGGACAGGAGCACCCCTGTCTTGTCTGGGATTAAATTCAATGTTTGGCCTCACAGTCATTACGGACATCAGACCTGGGTTCAGTACAGAGACAATTTCCTTGGAGTCAGAGGGAAAGGGGGTTGAGCTGGGTCTCATCGCATACTAATGACACTGTATCCAAACTCGGAATGACCTCCCAGGGAGTTTCATGCAGATGTTAAATAAACGGGGGACAAAACGAAACCCTGTGGGGATTCCAAAGACCACAGTCAAGGAGTCCCACGACCACTTCTGGGCCCCCTCCAGGAAGAGGAAGAAACCACAGGCACAGCACAGCAGGCCATAGTCCCAGGGCCAGAAGATGGTTCACAAGAATCTGGTGTCGAGGTATTGAAAGTGCTGAGAGGGTCTGGCGGGAGACAACAGGGGGACCTGCTCCGGTACAGTTCCTGCATAGGTATCCACGCACGGGCAACCAGCTGTCTCTGTCCCACGAGTCGGTAGAAGCCAGATGAATGCATCTAGATAATCGGCGTCATCCGAAAATTCCAGGAGCTGGAGGCCACACTCGCTCCAGGAGCCTTGGCAAGAATGGGATATTGGAGGACTGGTCGTGTTATCAGAATGGTGGGGATCCAGGAGGTTTTTGTCTGTAACAGCTCATCACAGGCCTCCTTTGGAGGGAGGAGGTTCTGCTTGCTGCAGTGGAAGGCATCACCACTTACTTGCCCACTCACCGCCCCCTTTAGCTGCGTTCAGAAGCCAAGAAGGGCAAGGGAATCCAGTAACTTGTGGTGGCCCTCACTTTTCCGGATCTGTCCACATCATCAGGGGTCGAGGAAAGAATGGATATCAAGGGAACTTGCAGTCAGGGGAAGAAAAACAAATATCGGATCTGAGTGCAAAACAGTTAAGTGCAATGGAAAGTGTCCATAAATACGCTCGTATGGATTCAAAACATAAGAGGGGATGATCAGTGGCGGGAGAAACAATGCACATAGAAATGGCAACGAGGCATGGAAATTCGGTGAAGTAAACAACGGTTGTGAGTAAAGGCCGCACAAAAGTGGTGGTATAGTTATGAAAGTGATAAATGAACCTCGGAGGAAGTAAGCATGTCATAAAAATGGGCATCAGACCAGTCCGTTCAAAAAAAAAAAATAAAAAACAAACAAATAAAAGAAATAAATAAGTTCACATTTTAGTACTATATTGAGTTTATCCCACGGCGCCGGGAGTGAGACTCGAAGGGCAGGCACGTTAATACACACATATATTTACCCACCCCAAAAACAAGGGGGGGGATAAGGGGGGGGGGGATGTGACAAGTCAAAACTGAACACCACAACTGAATGCTACCAATTTCAATATGGGGGATGGCAAGCATTTAAAATATGATGGAAAATGAGGAAAAGATCTTGTTCTATAGAGTTTCTAAAATCACATAAAACATATCTCCCAAACATTGTAATAATCCTATGTTGGCAATATTGTTTGAGGTAACTTGATGTATTGTTGAGAAGCAGGGGACAATTTCCCCTCCAAATGACATATTCATGTCTGTAGTGTGTTCATTTTTCTTTGTCAATTTTTCCATGAATAAGCATTCCATAAAACATTCCACTATTTATCTACTCACCATTAGCCCCATTGTCCTGATTTCCAAATTTTGATATTTTTAACTTGTATTAGCTGAAAGGGAATAGATTAAGTAAAATGAATTAAAATGAATCTTTCGTAGTGGTTTTATTTTAGCAAGGAGGTTGGGTTGTGGTACCATCAAGGTACAGGGTTGATTGAGAAACACTGTCTGATGGATTTAAAGCAGGGAAGATCCAGACTTTATGGCAGCTCATCTAGAATAGAAATGTTCAACTCCATTCTCTGCATCGTAATACTAAAAGTGCTTTGTATTTTATGGGTGGGGGGGGGGCTGTCATGCCTTTAAATTGTTGGTGACCCTAAGTGAACCTATCAGGGGATTCCTTGGCATCTATTACTATCACCAATGTATAACTATTACCAAATTAAAGTATTAAAGTATTACTATTACCAAATGTGACTTCTATTACCCAGTGATTTCTAATATACAAAAAGTTCAAGATGACAGGGTATCAGGAGGAACACTTTTGATTTTTTTTAAGTGTCGCTTGATAAGTAGAATACAAGAGGGTTTTCAAGGGGGCAAGATTATTAAGTAGTTCCAGTGTTTTAGATTTTGCCATTTTCAAAAATAAATCCCTCGTTACATTCAAACCCTTATCCTTCCTGTGCCTAATTGGACACATTTTTGAAGAATTAAAATCAGGGTGTAATAGTAAAGGTAGAAATGGAGAGTGAACAAGAACTAATATGGATTTCCAGTTGTTCCAACATCTATTGAAGTTTTGGAAAAGGGATATGTTAGGTTGTAGGGGAGATTGATTTAGTAAAGGAAAAATAGTGTATTCAATGCTCAGCGGACTTCTTGTTCCGGTCATCAAAATCCTTTCCCTCACTAGGAGGAATTTTTAAAACAGCCTAAAAATCCCAGTTTTACCTTTTACGATGGGACTCCTCTTCCGGGATGCAGCCAGATATTATCACTCACATTTGCCTCAGATGCCGCCTCCTGCCTAAAACCCACCTAAAACACCTGGCTAGAGCCATGCCTCAGCTAGCCAATTGCAAAAAAAACGGGAAAGCTCCTGACTGCAATGTCCAGCTGAGCACGGCTGGAAACTAGGATTTAGCGGGATTTTAGGTGGGAGGCAGCATGAGGCAGCAAAATGTGAGTGGATAATATCTGACTGCATCCTTGGAAGAGGGATTCAAACAACTCTAAGCCAGGTTTTTTAGCTGTGCAAAAAACCTCCTGAGGTCATACTGGATTAATTCAACGTATCTCAGATACAAAATCTGAAAAATCACAAAAGTAAAATTCAAAGTGGATCCAGTCCCCCCGGACCGATAGATTTGCCAGGTCCCTAGGTCTGATCCTTCTAGCACTAATTTACATGTTAGCATGGGTTGGAATTCTATGCATGAAATATTCAGTGTAATTAAAAGAAACGTTAGCATTTTTTTGTCATTTTAGGAAGTTAAGAAAGAAGATTTTTAGAAGTTTATCCACCTCAAAAAGGGGATGATAAATGATTCCCAAATACGCAGGGTTTTTTTTTTTCCATCCAATTAGTCACTTGTTATAATTCTGGGTATTATTAATTTAAGATAAATCTTTAGTGATAAAGAATAACCCCAAAATAAAAGCCGATGAGTTTAAGTGGGCATTTTAAAATCAACTGACATTCTTATTGAAGTGGAGTGGAAAAAAATTAAACATAATAGATTGTTAAATGTTATTCTTATGCCAACAAGCTGGTTCAAAGATTTTAAAGAAAGTTTGAGTTAGTGGAGGAAGAGAATGAGAAGAAGCTAGTTAAATAAATCAAGCACATATCTGTATAAAGGAATAGTTTATGCTCTAGCTCTTTATAACTAGGCCTTATTTTTATTTTGAACTACTAGTGTTTGTAAGCTTCTATTGCAAGGACGAAAAGAAGACTGGTGAGATGGGAATGCATGTTACATTCTCCTGTGAAGAAGAAAAAAAGTGCGGAAGATGTGGAAAAAGGAAGGAAGGGGGAAGGTAGGGAGTCGTTTTTATTAACATGGATTACTGTTTTTTGAACCTTTTTAAAGACTTTGGATCAATTTTAATGATATTTTAAAAACGTTCATCTCTTTAAGATAAAAAACCAATTAAATTGGGTTTCAAAGGCTTTAAGACATCAAGGGACAGTCAAGAGCAACTGGTATTTATTTTCATTCAAAAACTGAATAATATTTAGAAAAGTATGAATAAGCATCAGGTAATTTGCGATTAGGCATCTATCTAACGATCCCAATTAAATGTATTGTTGTATCGAATGAAAAAGTCAAGTGGCTAATATTGTTGATAGTGTTTTTAAGGTCCTGATTTATGAGTGTTATTGGGTGAAAATCAACTTGGTGATGGGGTACCTCCTTGGGTTTTAGGAAACTGGTACTAGATGTGGGTTTTCCAGTCCTCTGGAACTGGGAATCCATTGTAAAATACATTAAATTTTTCAGCTAGGCACAGGGAGAGGCTCTTTCATATACTAGTTTAAAAAAGCCAGTATTGAATTCATCAGCTCTCTTGGATGATTTTTAGATTTAGATTGCGCAGTGGCTTGTTTTGTTTGAGGTACACAGAGTGGATGCTTCACTAAGGGCTGCAGACAGACAGGCAAAATGGAGAGGGGCTTCTGGGTGCTCTGGGGAGGGTGTTGTTTCACAGGCATGTCCGCAGGGGGACTGGGAAGCCTCCTGGTGCTGCTGGGGCGGGCTAAGGTGGCCCAAAAAGGGCCTCAAAAGGAGCGAGAAAAAGTCTTTTTGGGGCCGGGGGGGGGGAGGCGCCCGCGGGTCCACAGCATGTGTTCACCATGGCTGCGGGGGTGATTGGGCTTGGGCGCGTTCTAGCCCCTCTTTCTGCGCCTCTGCTTCACCCAATGTTGGGTTGTTTTGAGAGTGAGGAGTTTGAATAAATTTTATTGAGGCTCCGCTGTGTTTAGATATAAGGGGGTAAAAAGTAAGAAATCTTTAGTGTATACTTGGTTACATTTTAACTCGGGGTACATTTGGTACATTATGGTCTGTTTGGTGTGTTAACTTTTATGTGTTGGGGTCGTTTCAACCAGTGAGAGAATATTTTGAAATTAGTATTGTATTATGGATGAGGATGATGGGCCTTTGCAAAAGTCTTGCACGTGAACCGTATCCATGTGCAGAGCTTCCGGGGCAGTAGCGTTTTTTCTTAGTAGTTTAGGCGTTCTCTGAATTTATGCATATGTGAAAGGTTCATTCAGTTAGGATGAAGAGTGGCCAAGTGTATGCTGAGTATTGAGTTGGTCTGGCTCCTTTTATTAAGGGCGCACAATTAAGAACAATACAATTAAGAAAATACACAGCTATATGCCAAAATGGGGCCGCCATGAATTAATCTTTTTTTAACAGATCTGGGTACAGGAGTGTGTTTTTCTTATTGTAGGATCAATGTATTAGTTCTACTAGGAATTTTGCCTGGTGTGGAAGTTCAGTACAGAGTGCAAGTGAAGCAAAAAGAAACAATGGGGTGAGGAAACGTTGGATGAGAACAAAAGGTAGAAATTAAAAACTCAGGACATTGTGGCAGAAGGGTATAGTGGGACTTGGTTCACATATAAAAATTAGGAAGGTGTTATCGAGAGACAGGGACATAAACACTGGAGAATGATCAAATTGGGAGAGAAAAATGTGAAAACAGTGTTAATCACCAGATTAGAAAATTTATAAAGAGTTACTGAATGGTTGGGAGGAGAATGGAAGAGGAAAAGGGGAATTCGGGCGTGGTGGGTGGGAACAGGGAGGGGGAAGATATTTTTAAATTACAACTTAGGAAATTGTTATAAGATGCAATACCGGGTATCTTACACTTACCAAATGGCTAAAGGTGAACAAGATATGAATGAAATGGTGGTTGGGAATGTGAAAAAGGAACGGGCACTTTTATCCTTGGTGGAATTGTAATATGGGAAAATATAGTGGAAAAAAATTCACAATACAATGGAAAATTTAAAAATAAATATGGACCAAACGGCAAAAAGAGATTTATTAAGGGGCATGACCAAGAGGAAAAATTAGAAGGAAAACTGGTAGATTAATATTTCACAGTGACAAAGCGCTAGATTAACATGTGCAGCAAAAGGAAGGAAAAATATTACCGGATATAAACGATTGTTTGAAGGATTATATGACTTGAGGAATGGACAAATCAACACAGATAATACAAAAGAGATCTGTGAAAATTTGGGCAAGAGAATTGGATCCCTGAGTGTTTACTTAAAAGTAATGGGGACAGAATTGGGTTATAGGGTCTGGAGTGAAATTAAGGAGGTAAATAAGCAAATAAAATGTAAGAGGAGGAAAAATACCAAACTACATTTTTTTTCATTTTTGTTTTTGATTTTAAAATTATGTGGAAAAAATATTGTGTTTTTTTTTTCTATTTCACGGGAGGTGGGTTCAAATATCGAAAGAATTTGAAAAGAAAATAAGATATGTATATTTTAGAACTATTTTTTATTTATATGTATGTATGTAAATGTTTCTGTTTGTGTTGGTTATATGTGTTTGTTTTATATTTAATAAAGAAATTTATTAAGAAAACCATACAAAATAAGGGCATTAATATAAAATTAAACTATTCATACCATTAAAACCAGTCACACTTCAGAATAAATATAATTAAAAAAAGAGAATTAAATAGAATTAAAAAGATAAAAAAAAGCTCTTAAAAAGATCTCAGTTAAAGCTATACAGCACCCCAGCACACTGTTTTAAGTTAGCCTGAACATAAAGGTTTTAGCCTACCAGTAGAAAGACACCAAGGAGTGGGCCATTCTTGCCTCCTTGGGAAGGGAGTTCCAAAATCTAGGGGCAGCCACTAAGAAGGCCTTCTCTTGCATTCCCACCAACTCTGCTTGTGATGGTGGTGGGACTGACAGAAAAGCCTCTCCTGATGTTCTCATAGCTTGGGCAGGCTCTTACAGGGAGATACATTCTGTCAAATATGCCTCTATCACCCCAAAATGTGGAAATGTAAGGAAAAGTTTTAATACGCTACATAACAGAGTAAGTTCTTACATATTAACAACCCAGAACAAACAATTTAAATAGGAACAGAGAGAACCAGAATGAAAAATTTAACAAAAGGTGACCACAAGGTGTAGGAGAACTGCTCAAGTTGTGATGAAAATTAAAGCAGGAACTCTCTCCTAGGTGTCCATTCTGCATCACTTCTGCCTTGCTAGGAGCCTTTCCATACCTGAACCCCCAGAGGAAAAAATCCTTTCGTTTTCTCTGATATTTTCCTGGCTAGGGATTTGGGATTTGAGCAGGCCAGATTTACATAGAAGCTAAAGAAATTACATTGTAATACTTCAAATTATGAGGGACCTATGAATACCTTTTTGTCTGATTTTGGATTTTATGTAACTACTAGAATATTGTAATTTTTGGTGGTGGTTCTTATTGCATGCCTTAAATCATTTAGGAGTTATAGCAGTCTTAAGGCAAGCTATCAAAGGGTTTTCTTGTCAAGATTCATTTAGAGGGGATGGAGTTTTCCAGTGGGGGGTTCTGAGGCTGAGAGTGTGTGACTAGCTTAAGCACACTCAATGAGTTACCCTGGCCTAGCAGAGGTTCAAACCTTGGTCTCTGATAGTCCAACACTCAAACCACTACTGAAAGATGAGGCTTTTCTTTGACACCAAATAACACTGGGACATTTGTTTCTTTACTATAAGGATAAGTCCAGCCTTAGTATGATCTTCTCTTTTGGAGTTCACATCTAGCTAAAAGGAAGGGCCTCTCCCACCTCCTTCATGAGTGTAATCTGCAACAGATTCTGTGCCTAGGTCTTCAGCTTTCCTCACTCATGAGGCCCTTCAGAGCCCTCCCCTTTTCTATATACCCAGAAAGGGGTGGGGGCAAAAACATCATGACCTGGCTTCATTTATTGCTTGCATCCTGTACTACAACACAGATCTTAGAAAGTACTGGCCATCTGTATTCCTTTGGATATCACTAGAAAGCATATATAATGATATTTAATTATTCTAGTGCTAATAATGAATTTGCAGCATTCCCAACATGCCTATTGTCAAAGCATATTAAATAATTTTTTAGAGTGTTGGTGTTTTTGCTTTTCTTTTTAATTTAATGTTGTTATTGTTGTTATGTGCCTTCATGTTGTTTCTGACTTGTAGTGATCTTAAGGGGACCCTATCACAGGGCTTTGTTGGCAAGATTTGTTCAGGGAATATTTGCTTTTGCCTTCCTCTAAGAGTGAGAGTGTGTGACTTGTCCAAAGTCACCCAGTGATTTTATATGGCAGAGTGGAGATTCAAACCCTTTTGTTCAGGGTCATAATCCAATGCTCAAACCACTATACCTCACTGACTATTTGCTCTTATTATTTTCATTTGATAATGTTTCACCACTGTTTAGCCAATGATTTTTTTCTTTCACTGATAAATTTATTTTCAGGGGAAACAGAACTTCGTACTGTGAATCAAGCCAACCAATGAGAATGTTTGTTTTGGTACACCAAATTTATTTTAGCTCATTATATTTATTTAGTAGTTTAAATGATATGAAATCTACATGCCAAGCCCTAAGGGCTTCCTTTCCCAGAATATTTAGATCATATCAATTTGATGGGCATGTTATTTGATATATCAAGGTTATTTGCTTCATTTGATTTGATTATTTCCCCCCTGAGTGATTACTCTTGCCTCAAAGGAATTACAGGCTATACAAATGCATGGAATTATATATGTTATGATGATGAGCATCAGTACTTTTGCACTGAAAAGGGACAGGCAGGAATGTTGTTGTATCCCATGTGAGCTAGAATACATAAATTCATTCATATCCCCACTAATTCTGAGCTCCTCCAGTACATGGTGATCAGAATGATTATTGAAATTTTCCAGTAGATTCATTTTCAGATGTATGTACGCATACATATTCCACAAAGAAACTGCAGAAAGAGGGTGAAAAGAAGATAATCTATCACAAAGTGGGGAGGAGAAAATACTTATGATTGGTTACATAAGTATTGGTGTGTCATCATCTTCATCATCATCATCATCTCATTAATCATCATTTTCATCTGAGCTCTGAACTATAGTAGAACCTGGAATCATTGAACAGACAGTAAAGCAGTATGTGCAAGAAGACAGAACTATTCCATGGCTCTGACAAAGAAGGGACTTGCCTAAAGATGGGTTGCTGTGGAAGGTAAAATACTTTAGTAGAGCTGGAAATAATATTTGAAAAATTGTCAAAATAGGTTTATTAGGTATTTAGTAACCCTGACAAGAACCTGTTATAGAACAGAATCTTTGCACTTCTGGACCTATTTACCAAAAAAAACCCCAACATTTCTTTTACAAAAGAGAGTTTTTTCTGCACAGAATTTTGCATTTCTGCTCCGAAAACAAATTTTCAGAACAAGAAACACATCATCTGCATAGAAAATAACATTTCTGGACAAAACAAATGCTGTTTGCTGGACAGCAAAGTAATTTTTCTGCGGTTTTCTATATTGTGCAGGGGGGGGGGGGGGGGTGCACTCTTTTTATTTGCCTGTCTACATATTCTTTCCTTTTGTGTTGGCAGATAATGAGTCCTTAATTGTGAATAATCATCAGTGACATTTTTTGCACTGAGGAAGGGAAAACAAGGTAAAATTATCTATTCTGTTTTTATTGTATAGCAACACTAAAGCAAACCTATCATGGGAAAGTTTCTTCAGAGAGGGTTTGCCATTGCCATCCTCTAGGCTGAGAGACTGTGACTTACCCAAGGTCACTCATTGGGTTTACATGGCCTCAGTCTCCAGAGTCCTGCTCCAAAAACATTGCCTCGTTGGATCCTAATCTTTTAAGGACTTTTGATTACTAAGTTTTCAGTACCCCCTTTCCCCCCAAATTATATTTTATCTGTTTATTTTCTGGATCTGGATATAATCTGTGATTATCTGGATATAACCTGCGGTTCTCACCTCAGATACATGCATGCATTATTAAAATAATGAGTGAATCAGCATGTGCTCCTCACATCCCCAATTAAAATCATTTCCTCAGCTAGCTGTCACATTAACATCAGCTGCCTTAATGGCATAATGTGGGAAACACCCTGGGGATTAATCACAGCTATCTTACCACCTGCAAGAAAGAAAGTCTAGTGTAGGAAACATATAATATCAAGACAAATCCCTGTCTGCACTACTTGGCAGATAAGACATAATGTCCAGCCCACACAGGACCAACACATGTAGAGGGCTGCAAATGTCAATACGGGGAACTCCAAGGGCTTGTGGAAAATAGAACTTTGGCTGTCATTACACTGAAACACAGTTTAGTAAGTTGAAATAGTAAGACAGTTTCAAGCAGGGAAGGGGGGACCTTCTTCAGTTCAACTAGACTTGCTGCTGAAGTAAAAGAAACTGTGTGATGGGATTTATACATATATATTTTGTGGGCTTTAAAACAATAGATGACCAGGTTAAGCTCACTGAATCATAAAATCCACCCAATATAGGCTATCTTCAGCATAGCAGGTTATTGCTTTTTAATTCCACATCCAAGCTACAGATCCACCTATCAAAGAGATGTGCAGGGATAGATGTAGATTCTAAAGCAATATCTTTTTCTCTCTCTCCTCACTTTATGGTGAAGATGACCTTTCATCTGTCATCATAACAAATGAAACCTCTATGAATATACTATTGAACACAACATTATACATAAAAATGTTCTCTGATAAGGTCACTCACAGAGACACTGACTTCCTCCACCAGCATTGGCCCCCAAGAGAAAAAAAAGAGGCAAGACACATGTTGGTGTAAACAGGGCCTACAGTGGGCTTAGCAAGGTTGTGGTCTTGTCCAAGGCAGAGATCCCTTGGACTTTATCCTGAGAGCCCAGGGAGGTAAGTTACTCTGAGCCCCAGTCATGGGGGCATACAACTCAGACCTATTGTCAAGAGAGGGCATGCCATCTCTTTTTGTTTCCCCAAGCCATGTGATTCATAGGTAACATAGTCAGATATACACCCCCTAAAAAGAGTCCCATTCCTTTTCCTAGGCCCCAGAACCTAACAACTTTTATAGCTGACTCTGAGGAAGTTCCAAAAAACTTTTATAGCTGACTCTGAGGAAGTAGATTCAGATGATAGTTCCATCCTCAAACCTCAGAAGCCATGGCAGACACAACTAGTGCAGTTTCTACACAAAGGGTTTCTGCCTCAGAAAGGGAAAGGCAACCTTCATTTGCACAGAGATACCAAGCCCAACAAAAATGAAGAGAGTGCTTACAAAAAAGATCCTGTGCAATTAAGCTATCAAAGATCCCATGTCAGTATAGAAGTAGGAAATTAAATAAACAGGACAACTGGTCCACCAAGGTCCAGCAGCTAGAACTCTCTGAGCTGATGATAATCATTCATCAAGCTGGTATATTCTCTCATGAACATATTACTGCACTCCTTTTGTTTTATCACCTTTTCCCTTCCGCCTTGCTTCTTGTGGCTACTTGTTTTCCATGCTTGAGACCTCAATAACTTCCCTCCATTTTGAATGATCCCCAAACTACAGAAATTATAGCACTACACTCTTAAAGTGTTGCTATTCCACTTTAACTGCTCTGGCTGTCTGCTGTTGCATTCTGGGATTTGCAGTTGTTAGGAAGTTTCTAATTAGTGGAATTTCTTAATTAACTCAAATTGCAGAGAGGGAGGGTTAACAACATTCTCACAAGACTATGTCCCAACTGACTTTTCCAACTAAAGTTTAAATATTTATTAAAGGGAAAACAAACATTCAATAAGGGGCATTTATATATATACACACACAATACTCAATGAAAGTAAAGGAGGAAAATGTGGGAATAGATTGAGAAAGGCACTACTACAGGTAATACTTCTGAAGGATTCTCCAGGAATCCAATATAGATGTGGATGATGAATGACACAGCCGCTGGAACGTGGAGGGAAATGGTGAGGGATCTAAACTCAGAGTGCAGTCGGGCATGGAGCCAAGCTGTATTCTGAAAGTAGCACACCTGAATGAGCAAATCTAAGAGTTCTTATAGGCAAAATCTAGCCTCTAGTGAAGAGCTTAATGGTTTGGCCGAAGCCTAGACAAAGGTGTTTGATCACATGGGCTTTGTTAAACTGAGGTGTAGGATAGCCTGGTCAATGCTGTCAGGTGTTGACACAATTGAGGGAAGACAAACAGGTAAATAGGTGGGTTGTTGATTTGATCACCGGCCATGAAATGTGAGACTGAGAACAAACATTCAGTATTGTGTTGGTTTTGGAGGTACTGGCTCCCTCATTAACAACTCAAGGGAATTCTTCTCTGGCAAGCTGCCTACGTGGTCTGCTCGCTTCAGCAAAATGGCAGGTCCTCTAGGAGATCAGAGTGAGCTACACACTCCAAAATTTTATAAAAATGGAGTTGTTCTCACACAATTTAGGAAGGAGCATTTAGAAAATTTAGCCATAGAGCTCTTAGACCTCACTGAACTACAAACCTCAAAATGTATCAGGAGGCAGTCAGAGCAGTTAAAGTGGAATACCAACACTTTAAGAGTGTAGCGTAATAATTTTCTACATGTGTATGCCATGGACCAGTTTGATTCACCTGTGACTGTCTTGCCCTACCTGCCCATTCTGCATTGTTACATGATTTGGAGGGAATTGTACATAAAAGCACCTCTTGACCACATGTGTACATGCGTTGCACAATTTCCTCTCTGGATTTTAGACTGTCTGCCTGACAGTTATAATCAAATGTGATATCACTAATTCAAACAGACTTCAAGGTGAAAAAGATTATGAACTAGTTAGTGAAATGTGCCCTCATCAGCCTGTGAATTCCCATAGTATACCACTTACTTTATTCTGAGCTCTATTTAAATAAAAAGAGATCCCAAAAACTAATGAGATTTTGTACCTGGAACTGAATTTTACATTCTGATTTGCCACCATTTAGCTCTAGAGAAAATGTGTAATAAGATCAAATAATGGTTGAGAAATGTACACAGCTCATAATTGATATTATCATGTGATTTCTGTAAATCCATTTCTAATGAAAGATAAAGGAGCATGAGGTATATCCCAACATGATGTGTCACATCATCTAAAATACAATCTCTAGGTTTCTCATCATTACTGCTGGTTCTGATTTCAGTGTGATGGAGTTCAAGATTAATTTGCCTGTTAGTGTGTCCTAAATTCCCCTGTCAATCTCCTCCAATACATCTGCTGGGGAATGCTCCATGCTGGTTATTTGTTATTGAGTGTGTGTGTGTGTGTGTGTGTGTGTGAGAGAGAGAGAGAGAGAGAGAGAATAAACCTGGATATAACTATTTACTAGATTCCATCAACTCATATCTACAATCTTTTGACATATTTGCATTGGAAATATCATTCCTCTTGCCAGGTAATGATGTGTAAATGATACTCTAACCAGTGTCTTTGAAAAAACATTATCTAGTTCAGCCCAGTTTAGAAGGAAAACTATGTCTCTGCACAATGGATGACTTTAAAAATCTATGGAACACATTGGTCATGTTTTCTTCATCTTTTCTTGACTCTGTGTTAAATAAGTAATGGTTCATTCTATCAACATGTAAGTCTGAACATCAACTGCATTGTGTCACAGTTTCTTTTGATAAAAACAATCTCATTAAACATTGAATACAGACATCAAGTTACTGTTCTAATTATCTTAATCTTTCTGGATAACACTGATTTACTCTAAGCAATTATTGTGGCCAGAATACTTTTCCCCCCAAAAGGAAAGCACAGCATGTCTCCACAAACTACTGACAAAATGTTTTGTCAGTCTAAACTTTGTAAAGACACCCAGAATTTGGGAGTTCTATTCAAATTCTATCTATCTTCTTTCTTCATTCTCTACTAATGATGCTAGCTCTATAAGGATATGAAATTACATATATGGGGTATGTAGAATTTTCCCTTTAGAATAAGCTGTCATGTTTGATCAATTTTCCATCAAGATGAGTAGCTTCTGTAGGCTAATAATATTATATATAATCTCAGTTTCATTTGTCTCTAGGGACAGAAATAGAAAATATTTGAAAAATGGTCAAAAATGTGTTTCAAGATTTATTGTGGGCAAGATTTGTGCCTTGTTTACTTTAAAAAATAGCATTTTATGTGAAACAAACAGAATATTCTGCAGAGAAAATTATATTTTTGTTCAGATATATTTTCTGCACAAGATATGCTGTTTCCTTGGCAGAAAATGGCATGTGAATTTTGTGCAGAATAATCCTGATTTTTGGACAGTCTTTGAAAACTGTGCACTGGGAGAAATTGCTAAAACAACTAACTCTTATATGATGCCGGTAGTGCAGCCAGAATATTTTGAGTTAGATCCCAGAGTGCTCCAGAATGACTCGGGCTAACATCCTTTCATAGATCGGTAAAATTAGTCCCCAGCTTGTTGCGGCCAAGTGGCTTACAGATTGTAAACTTCTTACAGAGTGCTGAGATCACTTTTAAGCGGTATAGAAATGTAAAAGTTATTGCTATTCTTGCCTTCTAGAACAAAATTAGCAAAGAATTCTATCACTGTGGGCCAGCTCAGGCATGAGTTTTGGAGATTATCACACTAGCAAATCAGCCAGCCTGAGAACAGGCTGAGCAAGGTCTGAAATTTTTGAACATTTGCTAAGATCGGGTGTTATCACACACCACCATGCTCAGGTTGGAGGTATTGCATCCCATTCTTAGCCATCCCAACACTGATCCCATCCATTCTTCTCCTTTATAATAAATGGTTAACTCCCTTCTTTGTGAAGGATGGGAGAAGGACAGGTTAGAGTCAGAATGGCTAAGATTGGGATGTGATACCTCTGATTTGCTCACGGATGTAACACCCGATCTTAGCAAATTTTCCCCAAATTTCAACCTGTGCTCAGCCCATTCTCAGGCTGGCCAATTTGCAGTTGTGATAATCTCCTTTGTTGTTCCTTTGTTTTGTTTTTTCCATGGAGAGCGGGAAGTGGTAATAGAGGTGATATTTAAATCTCAATTCAAGGGAGACGATATTCAAATGGCATTATAATGGTTGTGCAATAACATCTAAAATCCACAAAACAGCAATATCTTTATTGTGCCAGTGAAAAATACACAAAATACATCACACAAGTGTGGTGTAGTGGTTTATGTGTTGGACTATGACTCTGGAGGCCAGGGTTCAAATCTATGTTTGGTCATGGAAACCTACTAATGACCTTGGGCAAGTCAAAATCTCACAACTTCAGTGGATGGCAAGGGCAAACCCCCTCTGAAGAAACTTGCGAAGAAAACATCATAATATTGTCTCCATAAGCTGGAAATGACTTTAAGGAACACAGCAACAAGAAGAAGATTTTACAGCTCCATTAGCTTCTTCGTCAAGTAAAGATGATAACAAAATACAGACGTTTAAATATAGGAGCCTGCATATATGACCTCCCTCACTTTTAATAATTACTCAAACCCTAGCGCTAGGCACATTTCATTTCAGACTTCAGTGGTACTTTCCACTGTATCTATGTAGGGAATGTAGCAATGCTACATTTCTCAAATAACCTTCCTTTTTATACATTCCAGCTGATTATAATATATCTCTTCACTAAAGAGGACAACATATTTCATTTTTACCATGATTGTAATATTAGGCAATGTGTGTCTGTCTCTTAAATGTTTTGGTACAGTGTGCAGAATATTGTCAGTGGTGTCAAGGTAACCAAGAGAACATAAAACTTTTCTGTGCTATTTTTACAACAGAGGTGAGTTTTTATTATTTTCAGTAGTACTTAGCTTGCTTACATAAAGTGGATGCCATAGAAAGGCTATATGAATGGAAGCACTACCTTGTATTTCAGGGCAGAAAAGAAGCTGCAAGGAGGTTCAGTGTGTACACTAGAGTGGATGAGGGCATGGAGAAGTAGGATTCATGTTGGATGTTGCTGGTCAGGCTTTAGTGAGATACATCCAAGTGTGCTTTCCCAATAAATAAGTAAATAAATAGAAACTGAAGAAAATTGACTGAAGTTACTTTTGTACCTCATAAGAGATATTTGAATGAATGTTACATTTTATATGGAACTAGTTATGTTATTCATTACTCTGAGAATCCAGTAGGTCATTATTGCTTGTTACTGCTGACCAGAAAGTAATTTCTTTGGTTAATTGTTGCTAACACATTAGCATTTCTGTTAGTACTGGATAATTTAAAAAATACAGGAAAATACTCTCTGGTTCTCCTTCTCTAATTATGATCATTCTGAATGGACTACAGCGCGCCCGCCATCCACGTGAGTCCTTCTCAGCTACAGCACAGACCATCTCAGTCCCCTCCACCTTCCAGAGAAGGGAGAGGAGAAATAGCTAGGAGGAAGAGGAAAGGAAAAGTCATTCATGTGAGTCCATCTCAGCACTGGCAAAAACCATCTCAGCCCCCTCCACCTTGCAGAGAGAGGAGAAAACAGAGAGGATGGACAAGGAAAAGCAAACATGGGCCAGAAGACAGATGAGAAACTAAAATAAAGAAGGATATGAGGGGGGAAGGAAAAAGCAGTGAGTAGAGAGTAGTAGGGTAGGGGAACAATCAATTCAACAACAATGGGAGGAGGGAGAATGATGTAGGAAAACAACTACTGGGTAGCAGCAGTAGTGCTGATGACACTATAGAGAAGAACAGCAGTGGCATAATAGCTAACACTCGTTAGCACTGCGCACAGGGACATAAAGGTGGTCCTCCTTGTGTAACCCCCCACCTAGAGATCCCTGTGAGGAGACATCGAAAATGTCACACAGGCAGGACAAGAGCACTAACAGAGAGATAGTTAGGAACAAAAGAAAAACACACTTGCAAGAAGAGCTAAGGGCAGTCAAAGTGATGAAGCAAGCAGTAAATACTCTCAGAAAGACAAACCCCATCAGAAGCAGCACATAAAATAGGGACATGGAATGTGAGAAGCATGAGCTGAGGGAAGCTGGACATAGTGAAAATGAACTATAGCAATGAACATAGCAGTATTGTGGGTGAGTGAGTTAAAATGGACAGGAATGGGCCACTTGGAATCATACAACCACACAGTGTTATATCAGGGAATGAAAAGACAATAAGAAACGGTGGCTTTCATACTAAGAAAAGATGTTGTAAAAGCAGCCAGAGGATACAATGCAAAATCAGACTGAATCATCTCAATAAGGTTCCATCAAAATTCAAGTATATGCACCAAACATTGAGGCAGAACAAGAAGAAATTGATAGATGTTATGAAGGAGTACAGGAAGAAACTGATAACACAGTAACACAGGATGTCAAACTGATCATTAGAGATTGGAATGCAAAGGTTGGAAGTAAAGAAGAATAAAAAACAGTAGGCAGATTTTGACTAGGCAAAAGGAGTAATAGAATCATGGAGTTTGAAGACACCACAAGGGCCATCCAGTCCAACCCCCTGCCATGCAGGAGCTCACAATCAAAGCATCCCCGACAGATGGCCATCCAGCCTCTGTTTAAAGAGCTCTAAGGAAGGAGACTCCACTACACTCCGAGGGAGTGTGTTCCACTGTCAAACAGCCCTTACTGTCAAGAAGTTCCTCCTATTGTTGCGGTGGAATCTCTTTTCCTTTAACTTGCATCCATTGTTCTGGGTTCTGTTCTCTGGAGCAGCAGAAAACAAGCTTACTCCATCCTCAATATGTCATCCCTTCAAATATTTAAACAGGGCTATCATATCACCTCTTAACCTTCTCTTCACCAGGCTAAACATCCCCAGCTCCCTAAGTCATTCCTCATAGGGCATGGTTTCCAGACCCTTCACCATTTTAGTTGCCCTCCTTTGGACATGCTCTAGTTTCTCCACATACTTTTAAAATGTTGAGGTGGAATCTCTTTTCCTGTAGCTTGCAGCCATTGTTCCGGGTCCTAGTCTCTGGAGCAGCAGAAAACAATGAAGCAGGTGAGAGCCTGATAGATTTTTGTGAAGCCAACAACCTATTTCTTGCAAACACATTTTTAATACAACTAGAGAAAAGGTTATACACATAGCCAACAAAAAACCAAATAGATTACATAATTGGAAGTAAAAGATGGTGAAGCTCCATACTTGTGGCCAAGTAGCTGATTGTGGAACAGATCATGAACTACTCATTACAAAAATAAAAGTAAAACTCAAGAAGAAAACAAAACCAGTCATCGTACCAAAATACAATTTAAACAACATTTCCACAGAATCCATTGACAATATAAGAAACAGATTTGCAGTACTAAAAATAATAGCTCATGAACTGGAAGAGGTTTGGTCTGAAGTCAGGGACCTAATAAAAGAATAATGAATAAAAACACTTCCAACAGACAGAAGGAAAGTGAAGAAACCATGGATGACAGATAAAATGCTACAAGCAATAAAGGAAAGAAGAGAAACGAAACCAAAAGGAGATAGGAATAAACTAAGAACCATGAACACAACAGTACAACAGCTAGTGCACAAAGATAAGGAAATAAGTACAACAACAAATGTAGAGAAAAAGAAGACAACAACAAAAAGGGAAGAACAAGAGACGTATTCCAAAAGATTTTAGAAATCAAAGGAAAGTTCAAACCAAGGACTGAGTTGCTTTACAATATTAAAAATAACATAATTCAAGACCAGGAAGGAATAAAATGATGATGGATGCAATACACAGAAGAATTATATAAAAGAGATGACAACATGAAGGACACATGGAACAAAGAGCCATATGAAGTTGAACCCCAAATTCTGAAAACTGAGATGGAAGCTGCATTAAAGGAAATGCCTGAAAACAAGACTCCAGGAATAGATTATTTTCCAATAGAACTGCTGCAGTTCACACTGACAGAGCCAACTGTAGTGCTAACCAACATATGTCAACAGATATGGGAAACAAAACGATGGTCAACAAATTCGAAGCAATTAATATACATCCCCATCTACAAAAAATAAGACAGAAGAGACTGCAGCAACTATCGAACCATAGCATTAATCTCCGATGCAAGCAAAATCATGCTCAAAGCCTTTGACTGCATAGATCACGAAAGGCTATGGGATGCCCTTAAAGACATGGAGTGCCCACACATCTGACAGTCCTGATGAGGAATCTGTACTCAGAACAGGAGGCTACTGTCAGGACAGAACACAGAGAAACAGAATGGTTCCTAATTGGCAACGGAGTCAGACAAGGCTGCATCCTTTCACCCTACCTATTCAACTTATATACAGAACACATTGTAAAGAAAGCAGGCTTGAACATAGAAGAGGGAGGAGTAAAAATAGGATGAAATATCAACAATCTGAGATATGCTGACAACACCATAATGCCAGCAGAGAACCTCACAGTGCTGAAACTAAGGAAGATTAAAGAAGAAAGTGCAAAGGCAAGCTTACAGTTGAACATAAAGAAAACAAAAAATAATGACCACAGAGAACGTACACACATTCCAACTAAACAATGAGGAAATAAAAATAGTAAAAGAGTTCTCATATCTGGCATCAAACATTGATTGGAATGGTTGCTGCAGCTAGGAAATCAGAAGAAGATTAATAATGAGGTGAGTAGATATGAAAGAACTAGGAAAGATCCCAAATGCAAAGACATACAACTTAGCACAAAAGTCAGAATCATACAAGCCATTGTATTCCCTATTTCCATGTATGGATGTAAGAGTAGGACAGGAAAGAAGGAAGATAGGAGGAAAATCAACTCATTTGAGATGTGGTACTGGAGAAGATTGCTGAGGATTCCATGGACAGCCAAAAGGGCAAACAAATGGGTCCTAGAGTAGATCAAGCCAGAAATATCCCTAGACGCCAAGATAACAAGACTTAGACTTCATGAGAAGGCATGAATTGTTGGAAAAGACAATAATGTTAGGAAAGCTGGAGGGAAGTAGAAAGAGAGGAAGGCCACGTGCTAGATGGATGGACTTTATTAAAGAAACCACAAATATGAGTTTGCGGGAGCTGGGCAGAGCTGTTGAGGACAGGGAGCCTGGAGATGTCTCATATGTAGATGAGTAAATGCAATGTGTAGAGATCGATGTGAAAGCAGTTAACAATGACAGGTTCCTAGGGATGCAAATATCCATAAATTGTTTTCTTGGAGGAAAGAATGAAAAATTTACATTGGAGTTTATCAAATGGGAGGAATTTCTCTTAAATTCGAAAAGAAATTGGGGCCAGAACGCATTCACTTAAAGTCGCTAGTTTCGCGCAATTATGTGAATATGCATTGCATTCAAACTGGCTCCCCATTGCCTGAAAATAGCATGCCATTGCCCGAATTTGTGTGTGGCAGTCTATCACGCAATAACGTTAAACCCCATGATTGCGTTCAGATTGCCATCAGATTATACTTCTAATTTCCCTTATATGATAAACTCCATTGTCACTGCAAGAAATCATTGAAAACTTCACAGTTTTTGGTTGGTTTTTAAGGGTATTCATAGTTCTGGACTCTTTATATGAAAAAACTATGCAGATTATGTCAATGCAAAGTACTTGGCACTGCCAATCAGTATGACTTGGGAACTTCAGCTAGTATAAAATGCCACAACTCAACTGTTGAGCAAAGCATAACACAAAACTATATATCACTATTCGTAAAGGATTTCCATTGGCTGTCAATATGCTTCCAGGCAGAATTCAAGGTGCTGCTAATGATATTTCAAACCCTATATGGCTTAGGACCTTGGTACGTGAAGGTATGTGTCTTCCTATATATGCCTGCTTGAGAATGGAGATAGGCTAAAGAGGGCTTCATCTATGAAATACTGTTTTTGTTCCTTTTTCCCCCATGTAGGTCAAATCCCAAACTGTGACAATTCCCACCTGTTTATGATTCTCTTTATCACCATTCTCAACATGCAAGAAACACATTTTGGACCATTTTAAAACATATTTTTGAATATTCTTTCCATCTTTGTTCATTTCTAATATGAAATAGAAGTTCTGATGCATCAGCCTCACATGGCATGTAACAGCAGAGTTTGGAAAAGTAACTTTGCAAGTCCCGGAATCCCCCACTGTACAAGCTGGCTGGGAGGATTTGGATAGTTATAGTCTAAAAAATTATCTTTCTAAGCTCTGCTGAATAAGGTGAACCTATGCAAAGACAGGGATGCCAAACAGGATTTTATTGGGCTTTGGTGTTCTAGAGAATCAGGCTGACAGGACCATGTCCAGGGGAATAAAGTACTTTAAGAGAAGCATAGTGGAGACACACTGCTCAAGTGCATATAAGAGCTAGTAAATACACTTCAATAGCTTTTTATATAGCTACCAAATTATGCATGTATTCTGTGTTTGCATTGATTCAGTAGACTCTGTTTATTCCAAATAAGTCATTACTGTCAATCAAGCAAATGATACATATTTCTGAAATATTTATATGTAACCAATTACATATTTAATCAAGTAAATAAAAGGCCTGTTTAAAAAATCATGCAAGTCTCTGAACGGTTTAGCAGTTATTTCCCTACAATATGTTGAATTTTATATAAATATGCAACTATAACCAATGTATATTTATTTGAATTATGAAGCCATTTAGTTTGAGAACCCTGTGTCTGCCTCGTTTTATATCACCAGATGAATATTTCTAAAATTACTTCTGTGTTATTAGTTAGAGTTAAAGTACTTTTAAACAGCAAGTGCATGGTTGGTTTGAAAAAAATCCTAGGCCACTAGCATGACAAAAAAGCCTAGGTAATGAGAAACCAAGTGGGGAGGGATCTAATGTCATCTTTGATAGATTTATTTTGCCATGACTATTTGTAGATTTCAATCCACTTATTCAGATGTGTTCATATCCACAAAAACCCATCAACTCCCAAAATGTATGCTTTAATCAGGTTTGTCTTAAAGGTGCAGCTAGATTCTTTGTGTCCCTCCCCTTGTTCCCTTTCACACTGAAACAGACTATCATGTCTGTTTGAAAACTGAATAATGGAAAAAATGGGAAACAGTTTTATACGAGGATATCCACATAAGTTAATGGTCTCCTGTTCGTGATTTCACATTTAAAATGCTGGCCACTATTTATTCTGATAGCTATTTATTGGTGAACGGAGTGTGCTATTAACAAACAGTAGAAGTTAACACACATCCCAACAGGCCTTTTAAGGAATGTTTCTGAATGCTAGAAAAATAGCAATTTACTCATGGAAACTTTCCTAACTTAGGCAGGCTCATGCACCAAGATACAGTGGCGGGGTACAGACCGCCGCTTTGCGGCGGTCTGCTGCCGCCGCCAGTAGGTCCGCGGGGGAGCCGGAGCCTTCAGACGGCCCGACTCCCGCGCGGACCGAAAAAAGAAGCTCCAAAATGGAGCTTCTTTTTTCGTCGCGTTTGCAACGTAGCGAGGCGCCAGGGGCGCGCTCGCTACGTCAGCAGCGGTGCGACGCGTACGGACGCTAAGCGTCCGATACGCAAAGATGGCGCCGGCCATGTAGAAGGGCCGGTGCCATCTTGTACGGACGGAGTCCGTACTAGGCCATGGGGCGTCTAAAAGAGACGCCCCTTTTTTAAAATGGGACGTCCTCTGGACGTCCCAAATGGCAGTGCAGAAAGCACCAGTGTTTCAGATAGCCTGGCCCAACCCATATCGACCTTTACAGCTGATTGTCAGTACTTTGATATCTGGAAGTGAAGCTGTTGTAACAGGGAGTTCCCCCCCCCCCCCCCGTAGCCAGGTTTCTCACTGTGTCTAAAGAAGAGTAATATACATTTTCCAAATGATATGTTTCCTTTCCAAGAACTGCCACCTTCTAGACAGGGATGCCACTACTAGTGTGGAAAAGAACCACATCTTTATTTTGTTTACATTAGTTTCATTTTCCCAAACAGCATAACAGTAAACCTATGAGTAATGGATTCAGTGCCCTTATAACAATATTCTAATCGCACCAGAAAAACACATGAGGATATGGATGTGATGATGACGGTGATGATAACAATAAAAATGGTGATGGGTTATGAGTATGCACTCCTTGCAACAATTATGATAGTTAACACTGTAAACTTTTCTCCCATCCTCTCTAAAGCACAATACATATATACCTTTGTATGCACAATAGTGTAGGGATGACTTAAATTATAACCACACTGCTTTGAATAATGCTGAAAAGTTCAGGGGCAAGAGTTTGCCAAAGGTTAGATGAAGATGTGTGAGAAAACACCTGATAGACTATGGCGGGTTATAGACCGCCGCTCTGAGGCGGTCTCCCACTGGCGCCATTTGCTCCGTGAGGGAGCCGCAGCAGCCACACCGCGCGGCTCCGGCGCGGAGCAAAAAAGAAGCTCCATTTTGGAGCTTCTTTTTGCGGCGCCTGTATGATGTCGCGAGGCACCTGGGGCGGACTCGCGACATCATAGACGCCGCGCGACGTCCGGATGCACAGCGTCCGATATGTAAAGATGGTGGTACCCATATGAACAGGGCGCCACCATCTTGTACGTATTCTATACGTACTAGGGTTAGGGGGGGTGCGGAAGCACCGCCCCTTCCTAACCCTAGTACATATAGAATACGTACTAAATGGCGGTGTGTAACCCGCCTATGTATGGCAAAATGATTAACTGCATTCATCTGGTGTGTAGAACCACTGTGTCAATCAGAGGTACTGGTGGTATGCCAAAATAATTGTTAGAAGATCAGACATATCACCCACAAGTGGGTTGTTATCTTTTAAAAAATGGTTTTGTGATATCAAAAAGGCATGTTCATGCACACACACACACACACACACACACACACACACACACACACAATTAATTTAAGTGCCTAGTAACAAATGTGTCTACCCATATGTAAAATCTACAGTGGGGAAAATGTGTGTGGGGAGGGAGTTATTTAACCTAGAGATTACAAGATTGTAACAGCTAGTGGGCTGGTTGTGTTTCCAAGTGATCTCATGTCATTTCACATTACTTAGTGATGGCAGTTGTGGTTATTTAGAATTACAAGATAATTTGGCCAACTTCCAAAATAAATAAGCCATTCCTAAAATGTCTCAATGCATTTATTGTGCTTGAGTGATTGGAAGGTTTTTTTTTTAAGTTTAATGCTTAAGAATAATTTCATCTAGCAGCAGGAGGTAGTTAGACTTGTAACCAAACTCTTCTAGTGATTCATCTTAATAAGCCTATGTGAAAAAGGATAGTTAATTTTAATTACTAGAGAAAAATCAATTGGCTTATGGATCAGTACTTGAGCTTTCTATAGGCTTATTTAAAGCTAGAAGCTATTGGCTTATTATTGCTATTTTTACCTAAACTTTCAAAAAGAAACAATTGACGAATTCAATGTCTACATTCCAAAAGCAAAATGATGCACTCGAAGGAAGCAGTCAAGATAGCATCCGCAGACCCAGCAGTCAGTATAGTGAAGTCAAAGGCTTTCACGGCTAGTATCCATATTTTTTGTGGGATATTCAGGCTACGAGGCTATTTTCTCGGAGACCTTATTCCTGATGTTTCTCCAGCATCTGTGGCTGTCATCTTCAGAGAATGCTAGCATGGAAGATAGTGGGGTATTTGCAGCAAATGCAAATACAAGTGCAAATGAAAATTACCCAGGGAGAGGTGGATTTCCCAGCAGACAATGGATCATTAATTAAATAGACACCCTGAGTCCTTGCCATTCAACAACAAACTAATACACATATTAACATGTAAATCACTTCCTCTCAATCAACAGTATACATACCACAGTCTCTTCTATGCCAGCATTCTCTGAAGTTGCCAGCCAAAGATGCTGGTGAAATTTCAGGAATAAACTCTTCTAGAACATGTCCTCATATCCTGAAAAACCCACAAGAAATAAGGGGCTATACAGATTGCCTCTTT
Source organism: Sceloporus undulatus (assembly GCF_019175285.1). Classification (NCBI taxonomy): domain Eukaryota; kingdom Metazoa; phylum Chordata; class Lepidosauria; order Squamata; family Phrynosomatidae; genus Sceloporus; species Sceloporus undulatus. The sequence continues at coordinate 120,443,470 of NC_056524.1, forward strand.
CCTGGCTGGATAGTGGCTGTGGCAACCTCACGCCACAGCCCTGATCTAGCCTTTGGAGGGTGCAAAAAAGAGCCGCAAAAAGCAGCTCTTTTTTGCACCCTCTAAAGGGTGTCACAGCAGTGCCAGAGGTGTGTCATGATGCTATGCGTCATCTGGAGTGGCATGCAGCATCATGCCACCCCGGGGTGGAGTCAGGGCATGCATTGTCAGGGTGCTGCATCCTGACTCCACCCACAGGCTGGTCTTTTGGGCCAGTTTGTATAAGGCCTACGTCAGTATAGTGCTTTCTATTTATCCATTAGGAGCACATTTTGTTGGAGTGAAAAAGGTTCCAACTTTGGTCACAACTATGTTTGGTTCATAGCATGGTTCTGGATCCAGGTATTGGTTGACCTACCAGCCACTAGATGGAAACTTATCCATCAATTAATCCTTCTGGCAGATGATGGAAAATCATTCAGCAAGCCTGGCTGCTGGGTATTGCTGGGATGACTCATATGGAAGCCACTGTGTGGTTCCCCTGTCACCTAGTAGTGAAGCAAGGCCAAATGCCCTTGAACTAGTGTGAGCTGGTTGGCTATATCCCCAAAATTCCTTATAGGGACCCTTCAGATGGTCCCCATCTACCCTTAAATTGGAGACAACTTCCCCAGATGAAATAATTGCCAATGTTGTGACAATCAATACTGCCAGTGTCATGCTGCCACCAACCAACAATCATCTATATGAAATCTCCAAAGCTGTGGGAGTATGTTTAGGGACAACTGAAGCTCACTAACTGTTTGTATGGTGCATAAAATTGTTTATATAGCCCAGAAGGAGACATCATTGAAACCTCTGCTTATTCCTGAGCTCTGTCCCCATACAGCCAACCAGCTGCCTCTGACTGTCTGATCTCCCCACTCCATAGCAGATCCTTGGCAAACCACATGGGCTTCTGGGAGCACAAAACATCTCTGGTGCCTGGAAAATGCTACCTTTTCAAAGTTTAACCATGGCCACAATTTGCACATTGACACTACCAGTGAGTCAGAAACTACTATTTTTTAATACAAAACCAAAAATACCAACCTTTTATACAGTTTTCTGTAGACTCCAGTTGTCCTACAAATATAATTATTTATTACACCTTTTGCCACTCTGTTATTGGAGTTCTCTGGGACAGTGTACAGGTAAATTAAAAACATAAACTATCACACAACAAGGAATAATAAAAACCATACGTGATAATGTCAAAATACACCAGTGGCAAGTAGTAAAATGATACAGCACATTAAACCAAAATAGAACTGGCAAACATTTTACATAGCCAGTTTTACTTTGGTGTGTGTGTGTGTAGACACACACACATACACACACATACACATGCTTCTTTATATTCTTGAGATCATAATAGCAATACAATAGGTTCCTGAAAAGGCCCTCTCTCCACCAATCTTGCTTACTTGGTAAGTGCATAACCTTTGATTCTAGGTAGATGGATCCTTCAGGTAAACAAACTCCAAGCTATTTAGGACTTTAAAGGTTAAAGCTAGCATTGAATTGGGCCCAGAAAAATACTGACAGCTAATGGAGATGAAAAGAACTGGATTAATATGCTCACATTAGCCGGATTCATTTCACTAGCTAGCTACTCTGTTTAGTTCAAACTGAAATTTCTGGGCTCTTGAAATACATCCTCATATATTTCAGTGAACTTTACTCTATGTTAATATATGCCCCTCCTTCTGATCAATCTATGGATTTAATTTTTAATGTATGCTTTTGCTACGCAATAGGAAACAGTGTTACTATACAAGTAAGAGATGCCAGTTAATATAAAACAAGTTTCCTTCTACTCCTAATGGTAGCCATGGAAGAAATGTTCAGGCCAAACTGTCCTCCCAACTGTGCTTAACAAGAAATACAAGTTTACAACAGACCAAATTTCCATCTCTTTACTTCAATCAATCTATCTTGGGTTTGCATATTCTTCAAGTCTATGGAAAGTTTTACCACATTTATCATGTGAAAACTACTCTGTTCATCAATGTCCTATATAAATATTAACTTATGTTCCATGGCAGGAACTGAAGGCTTGTTAATTTATGTTATCTATCATTCAGATCACAAAACACGTATTACTAGGCTTGAAGTATGCATAATTAATCAGAACCAGTACTGTGCAAAGCTTAGTGCTTAACCTTTTTGTGTAATAAATGTTTTTCCTTAGCAAATATTAATTTAAGAGGAGTTTTGTAGGTCCTGTTGGGTGTACAAAAGTGTCACCAAAACTAGTGAAGGGATAAATCTGAAGTCAACTTTATTACAGTGGCCACAAAACTGGTATCTAGAAGGGGGGGGGGAAATCCAGCAGTAGGTCAAAAAAGGACTGGAAGCTGTGAGCGTAGAAAGTAGAAAAATCTAAATTTGGCTTTCTACCATAGGAAGTGCCAGCAATCCTTTTAAAAAATCAATTCTTGTTTTAAAAATATTTCTAGTCTTCAAAGAATAGCCTCTGAAATTTAAAAGGGCAAAGATGGGTGTCATTCTTTCACCCACAAATTGCAGCCTAAGGATAGCATGCAGTCACACAAGGCCATGTTTGAGGCTCCTTAATCTCCCCCATCATATACTTATTTTTAATGCCCCCTCCCACACACAAAGCTTTTCTTTGTCCCAAATGCCTCCCATACCCCTCAAGGAAGGAAAGTAGACAAGTCTCCTGACTTTGTTCAGAAGCCAAACCCAAGTAGATAAATCCAGGGGTTAGAGAAGAGAACAAACATAAACAGTGGACCTACTCAGTGTGCTGGGGACATGGTTGCTGTTGGGAGACATTTGGTACTGATGTCCTTCTGAGCGAAAATATTGGCATAGTGTGCTTTTGTGTAATCTGACTTCTTTCACTGGGCACACATTCATTGAATTAAATCTACAAAGAATTTCATGATTCACCATCTCAGGACTTTAACATCTGGAGTCTGGAGCTAGGGAAAATTACCTTTCAAAGAACAAATCCTAGAACCTCCCAACCAGCATAGCCAAGGAATTCTGGGAAATTTACCTTCCCATAAGTTTTCTGAGTTCTGCATACTGAACAGTTTCTGCCTCTAGCTAGCAAGATATCATCTATTTTTTACTAACATTATTTTCTTTCAATCTTTTGTTTAACACCAAGTTTGAGGATGAAACTGGAAAGCCTCATCACAAACCCTAATAAAAATCCTGATGCAAGTTTTGTGGTGCTGCTTAATTATGAGACACTTTGGTAAAAAAAAAACTGCAATAAAAGAGGATGAAACTCCAACTGGGAATGTAATAGTTATGTCAAGCTAATCTAAATGTGGATGTTGTATGCTGACAAACAGTGGGGAAATTTATAATTTATCGCCCTTCTAATGAACAAAAAATATGCAAATGTGTGTCACATGGTACATTTTATCTTCAAAGAAGAAGGACAGACAATGTGTGCTTTGATTTTCAAAGGATCCATTTTCTCATTGATGTTGCCTGATCACTGCAAATACTCTTGTCCACTAGAGACAGTTATGACTGGAATACCCTTGTTACTAGGGGAAACCACTGGGCAGTGACAGATATATTATGAGCTTACAGGCAGCGGAAAGGTCAGTCAGATGAATGGAAATAAAATCCAAGAGACTAAATCTCTATATCTGCCCACATACATATCTGGAACTCTATCCATCTGTCTGCCTGTGTCTCTATCAACGGTGTTGAAAATCCATGGATGTCAGGGTTATTTATTCTCATCAGATGCATTCACTGTCATCTATAGGTTTTGGGAATCCTATTGGAAGATGTTACCCTGCAGTACCAGCCCCAAATTAGCCCATCTTCCTTATCATTTCTATGCCCTCTTTCTTTCAGCTCAAAAGCTGTGGCAGGTCAGAAATAGAATAAATCCAAATAGAGATGTAGCAATGTTAAACATGTTTCCTTAACCTGAATCCCATCAATTGTGTTGTATCACAACCCTATGATTCCCAGTCAGCACAGCCATATTCTTTCTCAGAACCTGAAATGACTTGGGGAGCCCTGATTACAGTGATACTTAGCAGTAGAGTAAGGTGCATGACATTTTCCCCACATGAAGCACTTATACCTAATGTGTATCAAATAGTGTTAGTTCAGAAAGGCCTGTCTTGTTACTCTGCTTCTTTATTGAGCAATCCTTTGAATCCTGTGGGGCAATGAAATTATCCCGAATATCTTACAACTGTTGCTTCCAGGAATATATGCTCTATGAGTCTCAAACAAGGCATGTGATACAGAAATATATACATTTTAACTGATAACAATTAAATGTTTTCTAGAGAAATTTTACTTTCATTTTTTGACATATGATATTCCCTTAAACAAAAAAGATAGGAAGTAAGAAAAGAAAAGGGGAATCAGACATTGAACTTGAGATCCTTTTGGATGTGATATGTGGTTATGATCAGCAGTTTAAGTGGAACAGGACAACTGAAGCAAGTGCCTTGAACACAATTCAAACATCAGTCAAAGGAAATTCAACATCCAAATATTTCTGAGAGGGAGGAGAAAATTGGAAACATGTGACAATGACAGCCAATATGCCTTCAGTATAATGTTTAGACAGAGAAAAAAAAATCTTACTCTAGAAGCAAAAGTCACCATCCTGGTAACTGGCATCAAAGCCCTGGAAGAAGAGGTGAATCAAATGCCTATGTGTGCTGTAATGATAGGAAGATAGCAGTGAAAAACTCCTCTGTTTGGAGATAAAATTGCTCTACTAACATGTGAGCTGCTCCCCTGTGGTTTTTGCTGCTGTTCATCTGCTACTGCTGCACGCTGCTCAAAAAAAGTACCTATGTCAGCATAGTGGATTGTTTTGCCATTTTATTGGGGCCAGAAAATTTGAGTTTTCTGAAGGTATAGCCCTGAAGAATACTCTGAGGAATTTTCTTAGGAGTAGCCTTGACAAACAAATGTGTCCTAGAACAGATCAAACCAGAAATCTTCCTGGAAGTCAAGAGGAAAAAACTAAGGCTGTCGTACTTTGGACACATCATGAAAAGGCACAACAATAATGCTAGGAAAGGTGCTTAGAAAGAGAAGAAGGCTGCATGCTAGATGGATAGACTCTATTAAGGAGATAACAGATGAGTTTACAGGAACTAAGCAGAACAGTGGAGGACAGGAAATCTTGGAGATATTTCATCCACAGGGTCACCATGGATTGGAATCGACTCAAGGGTGGTTAACAACAACAAAAGCCCTGAAAATCCAGAACCATACTAAGGGCTGTACAACAGCCCGTAAGGGGTGGATCTATGCCATCCCTTGAAGCGCTGGGTTGGGGATGCAGCAACCGCATGCCATGCCTCCAACCCGGTACAAGAAGGAGCCATGACACAGCTCCTATCTGCGCCACTACAGGGGCACCATAAGCACCGCGGTGCAGCCTTATGACACCCCTTGTGCATAGCACTGTTTGGGCACTGCACATGAGCAACATCATCATGGTGTGCACCAACTGGTCGGGCGCTCGTCAAGATGACACTTGGGTGCCAGCACAAGGGCTTCAGTGCTCAGCCCTCACTGAACCCTAATTCGTTTCCAGGCTGGCACAAAGTGCTGGTCTGTACACCCTCTTAATCTCTATCAGTGTTATTTCCTATGTAAGTGGGTGACCTGTCTGATGCAAGGGTATGCCATTACTAAAGAGATGGTATTTTACAGTGTTGTTTTTCAATATGTGTGTGTGCGTGTGTGTGTGTGTATTCATATTGTGACATAGTTCACAATTCTCAAAGGAATTCAGTACAGTATCACATTTTGGACCTGATTGATGGACTGCAATGCAAATATCACTCATATATTTTTATGTGATTTATAAACCCTTAGGGAAAGTCTGTCCTTTTATTTTCTTTATGCATTGTATTTCCTGAGCAGTATGAGCATGAGATGGATATTAGCGTGTGAAACCCATCAATCAACTATCCCAAACAATGCCATAGCACAGACAAATGTTGCTCTGTGTTCACCATCCATGGGGAAATGAAGTTGTTCAGGCTGTGGGTTGCCTGATGTTACCTGGCTAGAAGGTGATATAGGTCGAATTCACCTCTTTCTTCATCCAGTTTAAATCTTTATGTCAGTAATCTAGTGCATACCTACCTGGAGTAAGCTTCATTGGAAACCATAGGATGTACTTTTGAATAAACACAGAGGCCACCATCTTGTCAGTGGTGTTACTGCACTTAAGTGTGGCTCACACACACACCTATTCCTTTTTGGATAGGACACAATGAATTATTGTCTTTCTCTTGTGCTCTATTTTCAAACCTCCTCCATCCAGAACTTATCAAGCCCAAAGGGGGCCTGCTCCTGCTCCATACTGGTAAGAAGTGGAAGTGCGGAAGCAGTTCCATGAATTTATGGATGCTCTTGATTCCTGGGGGGAAAGGAATTTGTGCATCTTCATCTCCTTGGTGAGCTGAGCCCAGCTGCTACTCCATGGTCTGAAGTACATCCTTCCTCTCTGGTAAGAGGTAGCCCCTTCCAGTGCTTGACGGAGTGAAAGGAGGTGAGAATGTGGAACAGTGTAGGTAGAACTACACTTCAATGTAGGATTTTGGCTACAGGATTGTATTCCAAGTCCACTAGGCACACTTCAAAGATGATTTCCCATTACATGAATACTCTGAATTTTAAACATAATCTTCCCCATCTTATATATTAAAACTGTATGTAAATTTCAGTTGCCTTTTTCTTTTCTTAAAAGTGTTTTTCTTTAAAAGTGTTTTCTTTTCTTTCTGTTCTTATGATAGGACATTGGGAGGGTGTCCTTAAGTCACCTCAGATAATTTCTGTATGAGACATGGGATTCTTCTCATTGTGATTGTTTGGCAGGAGGCTTCTGTTAAGCCATTTAGCAGAATGACAATTAGTAGAAACTAGAGACAAATGCACATGGTACTGCTGTAGAATTCTTTAGGAAAATAGTAAATGCAGATAGACTGAAATGAACTTCCCCACCATAAGAAATACACATTATTA
>NC_056524.1:120450505-120482473 GCF_019175285.1 Sceloporus undulatus
TTATTATTATTATTATTATTATTATTATTATTATTATTATTATTATTATTATTTCCTTTCAGGGCAAGATTTTCACTTAAGAACTGGCCCCATAGAGCCCTGGTAGCACAATGATTAAATGCCAGTACTGCAGCCACTCACTCACATTCACAAAGTTGTGAGTTCGAGACCAGCCTCTGGGTCAACTCAGCCTGGTATCCTTCTAAGGTTACTAAAATTAGTACCCAGTTTGGTGTGGGCAATTAGCTTACACATTGTAAACAGCTTAGGGAGTGCTGGTTCGCTGGTAAGTGGCATAGAAATAAACTTGCTATTGCTATATAGATATCTTCAGAATAGTAGGCTTTTATTTTTGATTAATAAATTCACTTGGCCCAACAATGAAGTCCAGTTTAATGATCTTCCAAAGCATTGACAGTCTTCTTAAAAATAATGTATATTGTACAAAGAAATAACCATTTATGAATACTGTGGGCCCTCGGTATCCACTGAGGTTTGGATTCAAGACCCTCTGTGGATACCAAAATCCATGGATGCTTAATTATCATCAAATACAATAGCACAGTGAAATGGCGTCCCTTATATAAAATAGCAAAATCAAATCATTTGTGGGTTTGACATTTGTGGATTGGGTTATTCAGGAATATTAAACCCAAAGCTCCTCCCACAGTGGAAAGGGCAGCAGGGGCCAGAGAAAGGGAGCACTCCATTCCCCCGAACCCCTGCCACCCTAGAAATGGTTTGAAAGAAACTTCTCCCAAGCCTTTCCAGGGTGGCAGGGGCCAGGGGAAGGAAACAGCATTTTAAATATTTTTATTCTAGTGAGGATATTCCATTTTTTGTGGGACCACTTTGATATTTGGCTATTTACTGTATTTTTTTCCAAACTTGATTATAATTACCTTGTATTATATTATATTATATATACTCCCAGCTAGGTTTTGTTATAATAAATGAGGCCGCCCCAAATCTCCGGAACCGACCTTGTTGCAGCCCAGGGGAGAGCCATACTTTTGGGTCTTTTTGGGCCCACCTGGGCTCCCAGCATGATGTAAAATAAATCTGAGAGATTGTAGATGCTATTTTTGTTCACTGAAATCATAAGCAAAAACATCAAGATCAATTCAGGTATTGCTGGCTAAATGTCATAGTTAGCATAATTCTGGGAAAATGAACAACCAGTCAAGTTCTACCAGCATGAATAAAACTGATGGAAACATTTTCAGTCAGCTTGCATGATTACTCAAGCTTCAATAATAGAAGAGATGTTATTTATCCAAAATACTGATTGTTCTCAAATATATTAGCTGGTCGATCATACCTTCAAGGTTCATTAAACTTCATTAATCAAACACTTAAAACCTGCAATCTACAATAAAGCTGGAATAAGACAATGTGATGATCAGTAATTAAAAAGAAGAAAGAAATAATGAGATTATCAAAAGTTCTAGTAGCTATCTGACAAGAAGAGCCAGTCAGAACTGTAATCTGAAGACATTCACGTTACACAATTATTATTGCACTTTAACTACCATGTTTCCATCCCATGAAATCCTGGGATTTGTAGTGAGGCACTAGAGGAGCTCTCTAAATGTCCCTAACATGCCAGTACCAGGAATCTGTAAAACAGAACACTGCCAGTTAAAATGAAATAACAACACCAGAATTCTGTAGTGTGATTTGGCTCCTGGTCTCTCTGATGGAAAAGTAAACTAGATGTGATGATGAAGAATGCATATTCCTTTCACGGCTTCTCCTAGTTGCATATAAATTAGCAGGACTTGGACCACTTAGAAGAATAAAAGGAGCATGCAGGAGACAATACCGACCCAATTCCCCTTTCACTCCCCTCTTAGTACATTGATCCCAGTCATTTCCTCCATTAATAATTTACTTCTGGTATCATTGTATGGAGGAATGGGGACTAAAGTGAAAATGTTGCTGACATAATGTGGTTTGTAGGGGCCATGGAAGAAGGGAAGAGTGGAAGATTTCCAAAATAATTCTGTCTTTATCAAGATTTCTTGTTTCTGGGACATTACAAGAGAGCAGGGCCTCCCAAATGTCCTCAGATGACACTTCTTGATAGGAGGTGGTGAGGCTGAGAGGATGTACTGTAATGATTCATTTGTTCAGAAAAAAGCCTGCACTTTCTGAGAGGCATTCAATACATTTCTGATTAAGAACACTCCACCCATGATTTTTTAGACAGCAATTTGTTGCTACACTTGTCCGCAGAGGAAAATAGCATAATATAACTTACTAATTTTTAATATCACTTTTTATTAACATTTTGTAAATATCACTCTTTATCAACCTTTGATGAACAAGACATTTTAAAGGCAATCAGACAGTGTACATGTTGGTGAGGGTGGAAGGGTGTAATAAAAGGAGAGGATGCAATGTACAGTGGCAAAAATGAATTGAACAAGTTGTAGGATGAGATCCTGTCTTCAAGAAAGGCTTTCCTAACAGTTTGCAGATACATTGGTCTTTCACCACCCCCAGCCAACAATTATATTGTGGAATTTGTAGTCTGTCTGGGAAAAAATATCTGAGGCTGCACTGCAGAATTAATTCAGTTTGACACCACTTCAACTGCTGTGGCACAATGCTATGGAATTCTGGAATCTGTGGTTTGTTTTGGCATCAGAGCTCTCTAACAGGGGAGATTAGATATGTCACAAAACTAGAAATCTCTCAATTTCATAGCATTGAGGTATGGCAGTTAAAGTAATTTAATGCCACTTTATTTCTGTAGTTGAGGTGTAGCACTTTTGAAAATACCAATAACAAAATGTGTCTCTGGGGTTAATGGTGACAACCTCTAAGATATTTTCTGTAACTCACATGGGCTCAGATTTCCAAATTAATTGTTTAAGTGACAAGATAATTAATGGGAACTTAATTAATTAAACATTTTGAATTGTGGGTGTTGCCAGTAATGAATTTGTTTCTCAATTTCTAATTTCATTTAACATTATTCAATTGTTCTTTTCAAACTTAACATTCCAAGAACTAATTGTGTTATAGATTGTTGATTGTGAAATCAACACTTGGCATTAATTCGTATATTATATAGTCATTCCTCTGTATCCACAGATTCTTTATCCACAGATTCAAGTATCCACAGCTTGAAAATATTCCAAAAAGCAAACCTTGATTTTGCCATTTTATATAAGGTGTGCCATTTTACTATGCCATTGTATTTAATGGAACTTATCCATGGATGTTGGTATCCATGGGGGTGGGGGGGTCCTGGAGCCAATCCCAAGCAGATACAAAGGGCCCACTACAATGACTACCAAATGATCCAGGGTGATTTCTGGATTTGACCATTGAAAAATATTGAAATTGTTTTTGATGGCTTTAACAAGGGATTTCATAACATTCTAATAATAATAAAGAGGAAGAGGAGACATATTGACATGAATATGTAATATGGGCTGTTGTGGGAATCTTCATTTCTTTAGAGGTTGAATACACTGAAGCTGGTGCTCTAGCAGTGCCTAACAGAGTTAAGCTTATCTAAGAAATACACATTATATAATAAATATATTATTCTTTTTGTCTCTCCAACTACCAGACCGAAAGGTTGCAGTTTAGCACTTTTATACATCAGCACTGGAAAAAAGTGTGTGTATATATATATATATATATATATATATAGAGAGAGAGAGAGAGAGAGCATACAGAGCTGCCTAACTTGGAAATTTAATATGGAATCATGATGTAGCCCCAAATGGCCACACTTCATAGAAGTCTGAAACATGGAGCTGAGATAGTATACCCCTGAAGACTCAATTAGCTAGAAATGTCTTTGCTAAAGCTGCCATTGTATTCACTTAGAATATTTTCCTTGGAATTCAGAGGAACATACTTATGAGTAAAACATGGTATGAATGGGCACAAGTCATTAGATGAATCAGAATCCACTGATGAACCAAAAAATACTCTACTTCAGAACAGAATGGCTGAGTTGCTTTGGAGCCAATTTCAAGGTTTGCACATCATCACTCTCCAGTACAAATGTGTGATGAGATTTTGAATAACTTTTCCCCACTGCCCTGTACTGTGAACTGCCAGTTACTCTTATCCCACAAAGTCTCCATCCACACTGCAGAAATAATCCAGTTTGGCACCATTGTAACTGTCATGGCTGAATGCAAGGAATTCTGGGAATTGTCATCTGATGTAACACCAGAGTTCACTGACAGAGAAGGCTAAATGTCTCACAAAACTACATTTCCCAGAATTCAATAGCATTCAGCCATGTCAGTTAAAGTGGTGTCAAACTGGATTATTTCTGCAGTACGGATGCAGCCCAACTGTACCTGATGAGGGAGGCAATGGGAAAAATACCCCTCTTTACAGCATTTTCAGAATTCCCTGGAACCAGCACAGCTAAAATGACAAGAGGGTTGTTGTTTTTTTAACTGTGTGTGTTGGAGGCAAAAAACAGCTTATTTGATTAAATGCAAGACTCTCTCAGAGAGCCAGTGTGGTGTAGTGGTTTGAGTGTTGGGCTTTGACTCTGGAGACTAGGGTTTGAATCACATCTCAGCCATTGAAACCCCCTGGGTGATCTTGGACAAGTCTGCCTCAGAGGCTGGCAATAGCAAACTCCTTCTGGAGAAACATGCCAAGAAAGCCCCATGATAGCATTACCATAAGTCAGAAATGACTTGAAGGCATGCAGCAACAACAAAACCAACAACAACATCCCTAGTTTTGTATAGAGGCAATAACTCATGAACTAACACAGTCCATCCTCACTGGATTATACGTATAAACATAATTATTTTAGATGCTTTCAGTTTTGTGTTTTCAGTTTTGGGTTGTAGCTGTTGAACATCAGTGTCACAATCAGTATCTCTTAGACTTCAGTTTTATGCACCTTGATTCTGGGTTTGTGCATGCGTGCATTTTCATATATATATATATCCTACCTATTAGCAGTAGTTCATACTGCTCTACGATAATGTTGTTATTTTCTTACTTCACAAAGAGCAAAACAGCCATCACAATAGGAAAGATAATAACATGTTCTTGCTCATAGGGCTAATAACACAAAATTTTCTTATATTTGTGACAAGCAAATAATACATGTTTTGGTGAAGGTAGAGTTCATTTTATGCAAGTATTTCTGTGCAATTACAAAAGCCTAGTATGTCATTTTCCCTCACTTAATTTGTGAAACTCTGTTTGCTTTAGAATGGAATATATTGGCTAAAATTTTGTTGTTGTAGTTACACCAGTATAGATGGTAAAAAGAGGAACAAAAAGACCTTGAGTATTGCAGCAATGAAGGAAGAAAGGCATTAGAAAAATATGCTGCTCAAAACTGCAACAGCTTGAGCCTGAGAAAAAGTAGAACAGCTAAGTTTGCTGGACTAGCAGGATCATGGCTGTTGCCTCTAGCTTTTTCTCTTTCTCTTTTATGTTTTGGTGGCTGTACCAGAGAAATCTAAGCAAGAACCTAGTAGTTTCCAAAGACTAAAAATGCATTTATTTGTTTTGGATGATATCCTGCTAGTCAGCTATCATGTTGCAAGTTTGACTTTGGCTATTATACCTGCTTCATATTCTCATTTGCAATCATGACACTATTTCCACAACAACAACTGACCCTGAAACCCACCTTAAAAACCAGCAAGCCACCCAGAGTGACAAAACTCAGTCTAAATGGGATGCTGTTGAATGATATGAACAGTCCCATCCCATGCGTGATTGACGTTGCACAGAGCAGAAGCAAAGAAATCTATTGCAACTCTTCATCACAGACTTGTTAACTGGTGGGAGGGGCTGGTCATATCATTCTGCAGCACCCCACTTGAGAGCAGCACATGTAACTCTGGGTGGCACACTGGCTTTTAAGGAGAGTTTCAGGGATCAAATGGTGAATTAAAGCATAGCTATGCTATTGTGGTTATGTGCATGACATAGGATCTTAGCTTTTATTTATAGTTAATCTGTATATGCTTTTTTTCTTTGCGTTCATAGGAAATTGCCTCTCCCCGAATGATTCAGGGACTCTGGAGGGGAGCTAACAATTCCCTGATGTTTAGGAAGCGAATCAGGCTTTATTATTATTATTATTATTATTATTATTATTATTATTATTATTATTAGCTTTATTTATAAAGCGCCGTAAATGTATACGGCGCTGTACAAAAACCAAATAAAATCAAGTATATATAAAAAGTCTGCCTATGGCGTACAATCTAGAGATTAAAACAACAAGTTAAAAAAACATAAAAAAACAAGTTAAAACAGCAAATATCAAATATTGAGTCAAGCATCAGAACAGCCAGGTCACATTCACAGACTTCCTGGGAACGCTTCCCTAAACAATATGGTCTTTAACTCAGTTTTAAAACTGGTTAGAGACATAATGAGTCATGCTTGTAAGGAGAAGAGGTTCCAGGAGTGAGGGGCAGCAAGCGAGAAGGGACAAATCCGGGACGGGGCCGTGGAAATCCTGGGCTGGGACAGCTTGGCTACCAGAATGGAGGGAGTGAGTAGGAATGTAGGAAGAAAGAAGTTCAGAGAGATAGGGAGGGGCCAACCCATGCAGGGCCTTAAAAGTGAGCAGGAGAAGCTTGTAGTGAATGCAAAAGGGAAAGGGGAGCCAGTGAAGGGATGACAATAGGGGTTAGATATGGTCGTACTGGCTAGTGAGTGAGATAATACGAGCAGCTGAGTGCTGAACAGAAATCAATGCGTGGATGTAAGAGAGGCTTTCACACACACAAAACAACTCCTAAACAACTTAGCAGCATTTTACCAGTGCTTAAGTGCTGGTCTGAAAAGCTCTTATAGGCCCGGTACAGATGGGCGCTTTGTGATGTGGCGGTGGCAATTTTAGAGTTCGGGAGCACGCAGCAACTGCACACTTCTGAACCCTAATATGTATGGGCAGTGCCATCTTGACACAGCACTGTCCATATGGCGCACTCATCCATGACGTATCTTGTACGATGCATCCTAAGACATGTCATTGCGATGCCCCAGGGTACAAATGGCGCTTTGGTGGCATCGCGGGAAAGAGCTCCATTTCGGAGCTCCTTTTTCAGCCAGATTGTGGCCATGCGGAGGAGAAAGGGGCAGCCTCTACCCGCCCCTTTCTTCTAATCTGTACAGGCCCATGTTTCCTAAGGGGGGGGATTATCAGTAGCCGTGGTGAAAACATGGTTCTTCCTCTTCCTCTCCCATATTTTTATTTATTTATGTTGTGAAATAAAGTGTACAATAATGCATTTTGATGTTGTGATAGGCAACATTTTCCTCGGTGCTTTCAAGTGATTAAGATTATAGAGATGATCTTCAGAGTGGGTCACAGGAAGAAATTGGTATAATTCGTAGAGGAATGAGGTCCAAAACATACTGCAGACATAATCCAATTTGAGTCCACTTTAACTGTCCTGGCATAGTGCTAGGGAATTCTAGGAATTGTAGTTATGTGACACATTTAGCCTTCTCTGTCAGAGCCCTCTGATGCCACAATAAACTACAATTCCCAGCATTCCTTAACACTGAGCCACGGCAGTTAAAGCAGTCTCAAACTGGATTATTTCGGCAGTGTATTTTGGACCTGAGTTGGCAAAATTCCAAGAGTCTGTGTGTTTCTTTTGGTGTGTTGACAAGATAAAGTCCAGAAGGTAGAAAGAACTTCTAGAAGGTGTAGCAGCTGTCAGAAAATTCTTGTACAATCTGCCTATCTTAAACCATCACTGGATATAACCAATTATATATTTAGAATAAGGAAAAAATTTTTTGTAACTTTACATTTGGCTAGAAGTTTGTTTTGAAACTGAAAATAAGAAGGTCCCTAGCAACTGGCAGCCTGAGCAAGAGTTGTCATGAACCAACATGGCTTCTTTTCTGCAAATTTTTCCAAAGGACAAAAGAATGTTCCAAATATTGGAAACAGAAGCAAAAAGAGTACCATAAAACAGAAGATGAACTGTGCTGGATTCTTTTATCAATTTGATAAGTAAATTATGTGGTGTAAAGATGCAGAAATTCATAAATGTGGAAGGCCAAATCACACAGTCCTTCCAATATTTTCAGCCAGAAATAACCACACTGTTTACATTTCTGAACATAATGGTTGTACACATTAATCTATGAGTATGGTAGAGGAAACATACTACAGATTTCTATACACCCTTTTGGAACAGGATTTTCAGTCTGATGAATATCTGAACTGGACATTATAGATATTCATAATTTTGGATATATAACAAACTTTTCCAAGTTTCCATTTCTGCTTTAAAAACATGTACATGCCTATTAAAGTAAAATTACTATCCTCCAGTACATATTAGTCATGAGTAATTTAAAGCACATTTCATTATCAATCCCCTGTGTGGGCATTGTTGATCCAAAGGACATGAGAAAGGAGGAGCAAAGGTACATCTCTCTGCACTGCCGAGGATAACCTCATGCAACCAAAATTTACTTAATGATTAATGTACTCCTTCCTATATATGTATATTTTTACCCTGGTCAATAAATGAGCACCATCTCATCAAATTAAATTGCTTATGACTAGCTGGTTTCTTGAAGGAGGCTGTGTCTCCTTCGTCTCTGAGGAGACAGCAGAAGGCCAGCTGTTTCGGAGGTCATCCTTGACTCTTTAGCTGTTTTTTAAGGCTCATGGTGGGGGCTTTTGTTTGTTTTTGGTTGTGTGCTCTCCCTGAGCACATGGTGTAAAGGGCTAGGGCTTCTGCTAAGTCACAGACTTTCTTGGGTTCAGAACTAGCAGGCACTAGTTCTATCTAACTTCTGTCTCAGTCAGAGGGCCAGTGGCATGCACCTTGCAATGCACTGTCTATTAGTAGTTTAAAAGGAGCTCTGTGAACAAGCAGAGCCAACAGGTAACTTGTGTGCATGTGGTGGAAGAGAAAGCAGTTATTGGGTTTCGTTGGATAAGGCTGCTTGTTTGTGTGAACTGGGAGGAAGCTTGTCTGTGTGCTTATTTTTGTTCTATTGTGTTTTATCGAGATTGTGTCTGTTGGATTAACAGACACATTGTGTGAGCTGCTTGGTTATAG
Source organism: Sceloporus undulatus (assembly GCF_019175285.1). Classification (NCBI taxonomy): domain Eukaryota; kingdom Metazoa; phylum Chordata; class Lepidosauria; order Squamata; family Phrynosomatidae; genus Sceloporus; species Sceloporus undulatus. Next base: position 120,459,565 of record NC_056524.1, read on the forward strand.
AATCATAGAATCATAGAATCATAGAATCATAGAGTTGGAAGAGACCACTAGGGCCATCCAGTCCAACCCCCTGCCATGCAGGAAATCCAGATCAAAGCATCCCTGACAGATGGCCATCCAGCCTCTGTTTAAAGACCTCCAAGGAAGGAGATTCCACCACACTCCGAGGGAGTGTGTTCCACTGTCGAACAGCCCTAACTGTCAGGAAGTTCCTCCTAATGTTCAGGTGGAATCTCTTTTCCTGCAGCTTGCATCCATTGTTCCGGGTCCTGTTCTCTGGAGCAGCAGAAAACAAGCTTGCTCCCTCTTCAATATGACATCCCTTCAAATATTTAAACAGGGCGATCATATCACCTCTTAACCTTCTTTTCTCCAGGCTAAACATCCCCAGCTCCCTAAGTCGTTCCTCATAGGGCATGGTTTCCAGACCTTTCACCATTTTTTATGTTAGCCTTATTGTTATTGTTCTTTTGTGTTTAGGCCCAAGTCCTCTGCTTGAGCACATGGTCTCAGGAGGACAGGAGATCTGCCAAGAAGAATAGAGTCAGAAACTTAGGCACTTTACAGACCCCCCCAAAAAGGCGGTCTGCTGACCCCTCTGTTTCCACCCCGGGGAAGCCTCAGACTCCAAATGGGGAGGCTTCCCTACGGCCGAAAAAGAAGCCCCAAAAAGCGGCTTCTTTTAGCGGTGCGCTTATGACGTCGCAAGACCCCAATGGCATACTTGCGGCATCATAAGTGAGCTGTGATGTGCGGACGCTAAGCATCCGTGACGTCAAGATGACAGCCCCTTTCTAATCCTAGTACATGCTGAGCATGTACTAGGGTGCCCGTGCGGAACGGGCCTTAGTTGGGGAGGAGCTAGTAACCACTAGCTCTCTATAGAGAGGCTTTCCTGCAAGTAACTTATAGCCACATATACCTTTCATCTAATCCCTTTATCCACACATATCCTTCATCTGATCATTTTATCAAAACACCCTGTTCCCCTGTTCACTTTGTCCACACAAATCTTCATCTGATCACTTTATTCACACACATGCTTCATCTGATTGCTTTATCCTCACCCCCTTCATCTGTTCACTTTATCCACTCACTGGGACGGGGGGAGAAGGAGAGGGAGCCTCATCTTTCCCCTTATTTCATGACTGAACATTTTAATAAATAAAAGAAAAATAAAAGAAAACTTTATTTTTGCTTGTTTGTGCATGTGTGTGTACCTTTAAAGTTTCCTCCTTCCTTTACTGGGTCAGCGAAGGAGGAAAGGGGATGGGATAGAGGGAGGCATTCAATCAGAGTGGATCCAATAGACTGACAGGCAAACAGCAACAGCTGTTGGTTGATAAGGTTGAGTTCATCAGGGAAAAATGTGTGGCCAGTTGTACCAATATCCCTTCTAACTGTTTTGAGTGTGTGGACTTAATGGAGTTGCTGTGGGGTCACTGAGGACCAGTAAAATGTAAGTACTTGACTATATGTGGATCTCATGTATAAGTCAAGGGCAAGTTTTAGGGCCAAAATTGTCGATTTTGCTATGACCCGTGGATAAGTCAAGGCTAAAACTTAGGAGCATATAGCAAAGGATCTAAAGGATGAAGCAAAGCAAAATGGCAAAGAACTTACAAAATGCCAGTACACACAAGTCTTTGTCCTTACTTTTAAGGCTGGATGGATGAGATAGTAGAGGGTGTCAGTGTTTCCAGGACAAATTATACTCCTGCTTTTCACCAGGGGATGGTTCCTTCTTTTAAATAAGAGTTAAGATACAGTACTGACATTGATCCATAGATAAGTTGACTCAGGTTTTGGACGTCAATTTTTGACCTAAATTTCTAGATATATACGTAAGTATATACAGTATGTTTTAAAAAGGAGATGGAGGAGCAAAACAGGCCACCCCAAAAGGGAAGCCAATCAACTCCTGAGCCAGCCCAAATAGGAGCAGAAAAGGAGCTCCTATTTAGGCTGGTAAAAAGCTGCCCCAGGGAGCCCCACCATTCCACCAGGGAAGCTTCAAGCCACTCTGGGGATGTGCAACAACAAATGTCATGCCCCCAGAGTGGCTTGAAGCCTCCCCCATCTGAACATATGGGCCAAACAAACTAGCTGTAAAAGCTGCCTTCTAGGTGGCTTTGGGGCATGTGGTGGCAAAACGTCATGCCCCCAAGCCACCCAGAAGGCAGCTTTTACAGCTAGTTTGTTTGGCCCATATGCTTACCTTTCTTTGCTCTACTAGACCATCTGTAGATGAATGGGTATGGGAGTGGTGGTAGTTCAGCATCTGCCTTACCAATTGATTACTCAACTTGTATCCAGTATTGTATGGCATATTTCCCAACAATCAAGGTGCATAAGTCAAGAATAACCATGTTTTGTTGGTACCTGAGATGTAAAATCTGAAAAGTGCCTCTTCCTCACTATGACAGGAGAAGTACAACAATAATTAAAACAATTGAAAGTTTGCTCCTCCCTTATGAAACCCTGTATTACGTGCCTCAGGTGACTATCTTTCTGCACAAATATTGGGAATATGTGATGTACCTTTTAACTAAGACTTAACTCTCAATGAGAAGTAATTCACTGTTTCGCTATCTGTTTGTTTCTTTTTCCTCTCAATTTTTTCTGCTGACTGACATGGAATCTTCATTCCCTGTATGAGCACATTATAAATTCTCCTGTCATCTTTCTCACTGTCATTAAGTTGTTAAATTAGCTTTTAATTTGTCATTGGTAATAAAACTGTTATCCTTGTTTTAATTTCATAATTGTGAACAGTGAGGAAGGAGGGAACTCATTCTTTATGGCCTTTCTAAATCACTTTTTAAAAAATGTATACCCCCCCCCCGGACATAATTAGAAATGTAAGGCATTTGCCTATAAAGCTGTTTGCATCAAGGTGGTATCATCATTTCAAGCCACCAACATCTGTGTCAAAAAAGATATGCACATGTCACTAGGAAATGACAGACATTCCATGACCCCAACACTTTCGAACACATCCCTTAGTAAGCTTCCAAGTGAAGTCCCCCTGTGTTTTATATGATTACATTTCATATTCATCAGACGCTCTGCACTCAGCATGTTCCTGTAGATAATAACTGTGCTGAAGAAGGCAGTAGACATTCATAAGTATTATTAAAAATGTGAGTAATATCCAGTGCATTTTGTTGGGAGCAAATTTTTAATAGGATCCATATGCTGAGTTGAGAAAGAGTTAAAGGGCAAAAAACATTGGTTCTACTTGTGAATACATTTCTATTCAAACCAAAGATAGAAGCAAAATGTCTGTATACTTGATCTTGTCCAGTTTGATCAGGCTTTGCCATATCTTTCCCCTTATACTGCTGTTTACCAGCTCACCATTAGACATCATTCCCATAATAAGAAACCTAACAAATTCTGAGTTAGTTTCCCTTAGTAAAATTGTAATATAGGTGATTGGATCTGGATCAGGACTTCTGTGGGTGAAATAATGTGCTTTGGCGTTTCTGACTCCACTTCCCATCCATGGGGCTGTCTTTGCTCTTCCTAGAAGATATGGGAGATACAGTGTACCAACTCCCTCCCCCCTATACTGGTCCAATTCAATAGGTACAGCTATCCCCAATAGGAATGGAAATTATGTTGTACTTGTCTGTCATACAGGTGTCAAAGATATAAGATCTCTCAGGAGGGGGAAAATGTTATAATCCTAACTCAGCAACACCAATGTGGTTGAATATGCAAGTATTCAAATGCAAAATCAAGAACTTAAAAAACCTGGAGAGAATTTAATTTCACTTTCTTACTGAAACATTTATCAATATTCATAAATCACATATATGAGGGGAGGTGTGGTTCAGTATATTGAACGTATGAGATTTGTCCAATCTTCTTGACAGCAAGCTCTCCAAATAGATTCCTCTAATTTACTTAGATTGTACATTACGATCATCACCACATCACAAATCCATTTTTCAGTTCTTACTTAGGACAAGAAAGACCTGAAGTTTAAGATGTTTGAATGTGGATAACAGAAAATGACACTTTTCCTGTCTATAAATTATATCATAGCAATGTGCACATTTCCTGGCAATTATTGTCCACTGTGAAATGTCTTCCCTTGACAAGCTTGAATATCATTTAAAGAAATGGTATGCCAATTGTATTAGGTCTAACAATCAGGCACAGAGTTGGAAGCCATAGGCATTTTATTTTTATCATTGTTGGGTGGTGTTCTATGTGCAGTTAATTTGGATATGATCAAAAGAATGCTACAGTTATGTACTCCTAAGAGTGTCCTTGGCCTTCTCTTTCACATGATACTCATACAAGCCAAATGAGAAATTTGTATGTGTATTTGTTGAAAATAATTATTATCCAGAAAATAAAATATATGAGTATTGAGATTTCATCAGTGTGGTTGGTCCCTCCATCAAAGAAGACTGCAGTTATTTCACACTGTGCTTGTGCTCAAAGTTGCTTTGATCAGTTCCTTGTGCCCATACTTCTGGTAATGAGCTTCTCTGTACTTAACTAAGCTAATCCTTAGATGGCAGACACACAGACTACCACTGTGCCAATACTTAACACTGTGCCAGCTTGGTCGAATCTGCCAGAGCTTGGGTTTTCCTGACATAGCCATCAATAGAAGGTGTAGCATAGAATTTGTGTGGGATAAAATAAAATACTTTTGCCTTTAAAAAATGAGTACCAATTTAGAAGAGGTTAATGATGTAGCCTGTTGTTGAAAAGAGGGAAGAATAAAATTCCCAAATGGTTCTTTGGAAAACTTGCAAAAGATTTGGGGTATTTGCCCTTGTTTTAGTAACTTTTTATCTGTTCAGAGCCTTCAGGGTGGAGGTTAAACATTTAGATAAATAAATCTCTGTATTTGGCTTTGTTTCCTGGAAAAGAGATGGGGAAAGACTATTCTCTTCTATAATGGTCTTAAATGTGGTAGGGACACTTGGCTTATGGTGATAAACTAGGCAACCAAACCATATATCACCACTTGATATATTTTGGATGGTAGTGTTTTGTTAGATAGGTGATAACGAAAAGGGACCCACTACAAATATAATGCTGCTATGTTTTCACAAAACTGCCAGTTAAACTTTTTTTTATGAGGCTGGCTTGCTCTTTATGACTCTAATAAAAGAAGACTACCATCAGCATACATCTCTAATGGTGCTCAGTGAGGGAATTGCTGGATCACTGCAAATGTAATGAGGTATTTGGGAGTTCATGCAGCAGAGCCTACCAGCTATGTGCTTTCCAAATCATTCTTTGTTAATTGATCTCCTTATGAACTTTGAACAACCACAAAACCTTGTATGGGGTTAATATATACAATTTTGTGCATGATTGGTTAATTAGCAAGGCGGCAATAGAAACTTCTACACTACTTTTATCTAAAAATCGGTGCTATTTCCTCATGGCTTGAACTGCATGTAACAAATCCCACAAGGATAAATGTGACCATAATACTTTATCTGCTATTTACGCCCAAAGCTATCTATCTATCTGTCTATCTATCTGTCTATCTATCTATCTATCTATCTATCTATCTATCTATCTATCTATCTATCTATCTATCTATCTATCTATCTATCTATATACACACACACACACACACACACACACACAGAACATGTGCAAGATGTGTCCACTAAATAGAGGACCTTGCAAACATTACAATCTGAGTTAATTTTCTATCTCTCTTGAAAGTAGGCCTGTCAAGAATGAAATAACTTTAGTTCGCTTAACTATTTGATTTTTAACTAATTCATTGACAAACATAGTGAAATGGAGGAGGAGGAGCTTGTTCATATTGCCAGCAGTGGAGGGTTTTTGGTTTTTGCAAATTATTAAGAGTTGGAAGGAACTTTGTAGGTTATCAAGTCTAACCCTTTACTAGACATAAGTAATCCTGGTGTGTTCCCCAACAGATTATTATCCACCCTCCCCTTGAAGCCTTATAGCAAGGAATAGCCTGTCCATTCCCCATAGTAATTGTTTTCGCTATCATATCACTCTTGCAGTTTAAAGCTGGTTTTAAAAGGAATGCTCAGTGACTTTACAATTTAGTAAATAATATGAAAGACCACACTATTTATTTTTTTATTTTTTTGTTACGATAGAACCACAGTGTACTCAAAAAATGAACATGTTCTGTAAATAATCAGAATATAGGTCTGGCACCAAGAAAGCTTTTTTACAACTGAATACTGCTGCAAGAAGACTGAGAGTAAAATCAAGTGTGGATCCACTGCTTCCATGGCAATAGATCTATTGGCCATTCCTGGAAGAGATGAGTGTGACAGTCATTCAGATCATTCCTGACTGACAGAGGAAACCAATTGGATAAAATACTTATCCTCCTGAACTGCTTGTATTGTGGGAGGGAGAAGAGTTTGATGGCCTCCTTTGAGAAGAGGCCACATAGTGGATGTCTTGGCATTTCACCCCCCCAAGACTTGGAGAGCCATAGGTTGGTTCTGAGGGTATGTAAAGCTCTACTGCCCTTCACCAATAGCCTTTTGGGATTCTCAAACAAGTATGTGAGTGGCATCCAGAAGCTTTTCAGAGCAACCCAGTTTTTGGATTCTCCTCAGGGTTCAGGTGTTTCACTCAAAGGAAGCTGCGGAGGAGGTCTAGGAGAGACTGTTTCAGCTGGTCCCGCATTAGGTTGCTTCCGCAGTTTTGTTGCATTTTCTAAGAAACAGGTTTAATAGGTAACAGTTTAAATAAAGTTGGCCAAAGTTTGTCCCAAGTTTTGTTTGTAGTCTCATTATTTCATAGGTTGGTCATAAAAAGATTCATACAATATATCTTAAGCATATAACTGCATCACAGACTGCACATAAGAGGAAGGAGTATTGAGTCCAACTATGGGCACAAATTCACCTTCATCAAATAGTCTTCCATTGTTCTACTTACTTTCTGGACATCTTAAAATGTTTCTTTTTGGTGGGAGGGGATTCTTCAAGCATTATCTATTTCAGAATAACTAGGGATACTCTCTCTCTCTCTCTCTCTCTCTCTCTCTCCCCCCCCCCCCCTATTTTCTTTTTGTTACACTTCTCTTCATAGTTCTCCAGCTTTGCTAGTTACCTCTTGAGAAAAAGGTCACTGGCAGAAGTTAAGTGAACCTCTCAGGCTACAAATGAAGTGCAACAAACTGAGAATTCTGATAACTGCCAGAGAGATTATTGTATAGTGAAATAATATGGCACTCTGTGGGGATTATCAGACAAGGGACATCCTGTCCCTGTCCCATCATTTTCCTGTCCTTCCAGTGCAATCGCAGAAAGGACTTTCAGATGAGATTCATGCTTTTTCCATCCAGGAAACCCTAATGATGGCGATCACGTGAAAGGCTTTCAGAAGTCATGCAGATCCTGTCATTATCCTGCCATTAAAATGTCACTGGCTGGCATTTTGCATTCACAGAACTTCACATTAATGCAATGCTGTTTTAATGACTGGTGGGATTGGTGCTACAATTTTAAAGCCTTTCATGCCATTACAATCATGGATAGGTTAAGGATGGGATAAGGATGGGGAAGCCCACCCCCAAGTGAAAATCTCCATACATATTCGTGAGTCCAACCCAGGAGAATTTCTCTGATGTTTCAACCTCCTTAGTACATTTGGGGGGGGGGGGAAAATTTATCAATGAATAAAAACTGCTTAAAATATATATATAGAAGTTGACTTTGACATAGCACTTGTCATTCTAAAATTCAGACTCTTTACGTCTCTACTTCTTATTGTATTGTTATGTACTTTAAAGCCATTTCTGACTTACGGCAACTCTAAGGCCAACCTATCATGTGGCTTTCTGGGCTGAGAGTGTGCAACTCACCCAAGGTCACCCAATGGGTCTCCATGGCTGAGCAAGGAATCAAACCCTGGCCTCCAGAGTACTTTATACACACGGTACTTTACATACAACACAATAATAGTGTTATGATTTCATTCAAGTTGCCATGACTTCATCCTGTGGAGTCATGAAATTTGTAATCTAGGGAGGGGTTTTTAGAATGTTAGTCAGAGGGCTCTAATGCTTCATCAAAATAAAATAATTTAAGTTTCCACAGAATGCAGTCATCACGGAATCATATAACTATTACTTTGTACTGTGAAAGAACCCTAGAATAGTAAAGGGAAGCATGTGCAAGCATGTTTCCTCCAAACAACACACACACAATTATACACACACACAAACAGAGTATAATCTTACTAATTGTTACTCTGAAATCAGCTCTGCTAGTTTCAGATATATATTCTCTCTCTCTCTCTCTCTCTCTCTCTCTCACACACACACACACACACACACAGAGAGAGAGAGAGAGAGAGAGAATATTTATACCCCCCTCTTGTGCAACAAACTTTTTTGGACCAATTCTTAATTTCCCTGCCCTCAGGCTTACAACCTAAAGAAGACACAAGGAAATTGGAAAGGCACCCTCTGAGGCCAGGGTACATACATGTACATACCTATATACTTATTTACACTTAAACATATACACATAAACATATACTCATCCATTTCTTTCTGAGGTGCTTCCACTTTTGTGTATCTTCAAATCCCAACAACATTCTTATCTCATCATTGCTTCATACCAGATTTATATTAATATACTCTGAGAAAGTGTGCATATTAGTCCACATGTTTTAAAAAGAGGTATTTATTTTACCATGTCATTTTCCCAGTTGAATAAAACATGTTTGCACATACTTTTTCAGCATTACATATTTTAAAAGATACACCTGATTTGGTTATTATTTCATTTTTTAATCCAAAATACTCCATAACCCAAAATGGTCCAAAAGGGTGGGTGAGATAGTGACATTTTTGCTTTCTGATGGTTGAATGTACACAAGCTGTTTCATGCACAAAATTGTTTAAAATAGTATGTATAAAATTACCTTCAGCAATATTAATAATATATGCACAAAGCATAAATAAATTTCATGTTTAGATGGGACCCAATCTCCAAGAAATGCCATTGTGTATATGCAAATACTTCAAAATCTGGGGGAGGGGGAGGGATGCAAAATCCAAACCATTTCGGGCCCCAAGCATTTTGGATAAAGGTTGCCCAACCTGGACTGGAAGTCTCACAAATGAGTGGATTTGGGGGCCAAAGTATGCATTGTTCCCCCAGCAGGTATTGTGAGAGGTAGAATTTCTCTCACAGATCAGTAGTTTCTTCATAAAGAATGAAGCAGTTGCCTTGGGCAGCAGTTGCTATGGTGGGGGGGGGGGGGGGATAAAACCACTCAGCAAAATGTGGCACACAAAGGCCACAACTTTATTGATTACATCAGATGGGAATGGTTGGCCCTGAAATGTCTGGATCTTGTTGGTCAATGAACTGAATTGCCTGGTTACAGCCAAGCTTCGGGATGGCAAAGGAGTAGCCGACTGGTTGTGTGCTTGCATCTTGAGAAGCTGGTAATGGACATGCGCACATCTACCCCTGGTCACTGGGGGATGCTGATCTGGTGTTGCCCCTGCATTGGCATCACCATAATGCTCTCAGCACCCCTGGATCCCTGTGGACTCTGCAGTGCTGGAAACCATGCCCACCAGATCCTAGACCTATGCTACCACTGTGGGAAGTTGTGAGAAGGAGAATGGGAAGAGCTGCTTGAAAATGGTGCTGCACAGAAGCACCACGTGGTCTTAAATAGGCCAAGCATCCAATCTGCTTCCATGGAAGCCAGTAATCCCATCCCTACTGGTCTTCCAACCAATCATGCGGCTCATTGCTCTGGCCCCCACCAATGATGCAGTGCTTTCACGCCTTCGGTCCCGGTGCATATCCTATCACCATTGTTGAAGTAAGACAGTGCATCTGCAATGGGATTTCACCTCCAGCAATAAAAGCAGGCCCATCATGTTTTTCAAAATTCCCAATTCCCTCTGAACAAAATCCCATGCTGTTGTATTAATATATACAAAGCACTTCAGGTTATCTATGTGAGTGCTTGACTGTCTGTCTCCCTGGCTATGCAGATAAATGACTTCTCCAGTAATTAAAGCAACATGTTCCTCATCCTTGTATTTCCCTCCACATCAGAGGTATGCAAAACTCATGCTTTAATTGCTAGAGAGAGCCAGTGTTTCAGCTTATTATTATTAAGTTCACATTCTCTTCTAACTGCTTGTTAATAGCATCCCTCAAATGAATTTCTTCTTACCCTACCTTAAGCAATTATATGCTTTGACTTTGATCATGTGTGTACTTAATTTCCAGCGCCTGAAGCACCTCTCAGATACTGAACAGCCTCTCAGTTGTAATGAACATGGGTTTCTGTGTGTATGTATTTAGTAATCTACCTCTTGTAATAGATGAGTGTTAAATAAAAGCATTCTGTGAGAGAAAAGGGACACTGTGTTGGAATGGACAAATTTGCATTTTTAAAACCTGAAACAATGGCAAACAAACAGAGCAAAAATAAGAGGAAAGAAGTAAGGCCACCCCCTCAAATAGTTTCATTTGAAAGAAAAGGAAAGCTCTCAAGATGAAGGGTTCTGAAAAGAGCAAGGGAAACAAGGGGGTGGGGGGGTGAAGAAAGAATGAAAGCAAAGCGGGGACAGAAGGTTGTGTGTGGTTGTGGTTGCAATTCTTACTTTTAGTATTGTGTTACTGTTTTGACTCTGCTTTATGATTTATGTTTATTTGTTTTGATTGTTTTGTATAGAGAGAGGGAAGGGAGATTAAGATAGAGGAATTTCTGAATATAATGGCAAGATGTATTGGAAAGCTGAAAACCTTCCCATGATATTCAAATGTGTCTATTTTGTGAATCACAGGCGGGTTACAGACCGGCAAAAAGGGGTGTATTCATGACGTCATGAAGGTATAGCCTTTAGACGGCCCTTACCTGAATGCCGCCATGAATGTGCCGCCTGCATGCCCCAAGCGGGAAGAAGCGGCATTAAAAAGGTGCCGCTTTTTTCCGCTTCTTTTCTATATACTGTGCAACTGCGTATCTCTGTCTGTAAGCTGCTGCACCTGTATGCCACAATTGTCACGCCGCAAATTTAAGTTGCCCATTTAAAGGCTCCGAGCCAGCTGCGTCGCATAATGAGTCGGGGTCCTGGAACATGCGCAGTTTGCACCGAGGCTCTCATTAGAGCGTCAGATGCCATGCAGATGTGGAAGCTGCAGCACAGCTGCACTCTATTTTAATGCTCGTAACCCTAACCCTAGAGCAACATGTACGCATGCGCTGCTAGAATTGTGGAAAGTTTGGAATTTAAAGTGAACCCCTACACACATTCCTGTGCCATTTTCACCTAACAATAAAAAAAACGCTAAAACTTTAAATATTTACATATGTACAAGGGAGGTGATGGGGGATGGAAGGGGGACAGTGGTGGCAGCGGTGGCAGTGGCGACAGCTGTGGTGTGCGTTGCAGATTTAGCAAGAGCGCGGGGACCAAAGGAGAGGAGGCATCCATGATGCTGGTGACACTGGTAATGTGCAAGCGGACAAGGATGCCAACACCAGCTGATCACCAGCTGGCAGGAGGCCACCTTTGTTCTTGGGTAGGGCGGGGGAAAAAGTTTAAAGGGGCCTGGGTGCTTTAAATGTGCACGTACGCTTTCTGCCGCTGGTGCTGACCGCCGCAGCTGCGCAGCTGCACATCCGCCAGCCGGCAAAAGAAAAAAAAGCAGCGTTTTTGGCCACCCATGCGGAAGCTGCCTCTCTCTTTGCAGCGTCCTGCGAGGCGGCGGTATGGAAGCTGTGGGTAAGAAACGGCCCCAGGTAAGGCGTCTTCACTACTCCCAGTGTGGAAGCCCCATCCACCTTAGCCACGCCCCCGGGGCGGGCGGTCTGGAGGCTCCGTATTCAGGGGACGACACCTTCAAGACGTCTTCCCCTGCCCGTCTGTAACCCGCCACAGTATTAAGCATTTAATCTATTTGACTAATTGTAGCTTTCTGAGATCCAAAATAGACTTGTCAGATCCTTTTAAAACTTTCTTCTTCCTTCCTTCCTCCTCTCTCTTTCTCCTTCTTTCTCTAAAATATGGGGCATAAAATGGACAGTAAAGAAACAAAGCAACACACTATTATAATTCAGTAATCAAAAAACTGGAACTCTCTCTCTCACACACACACACACACACACACACACACACGTGTGTGCGCGCACACAGACTTAGGTTTCTAACTCTATTTAAAAAAAATTAATTGAATTATTTGGTGGAAAACTTTATCTTTTAAGGGGGGATATTTTGTATATATGGATGTATTTTAACTCTTGTAAGCCGGTTTGATTGTTTTTAACAAAAAGCGGGATAGAAATAAAAGTTTTATTATTTATTATTATTTTATAAAACCTGTGGCCCTCAGCAGACTCTTGAGTGGGTTTTGCCCTAATCTCAAAAGCCTTCAAGCAGAGTAGGTGAGTGTGTAAATGTGGACAGAGATAGAAATAGTGAAATGGGTGAAAAAGGAGTGAGAGGTCCAGATAAGGATTAGAGGGAAGAAGATGAAAATGAGGGGAGACCAAAGGAGAGAAGGTTAGAGGGAAGGGAAGAGCAAGGAAAAGGTTAGAGGAAATAGAATTGAGTAAGTTCATCTCCATTTTTCTATGAAAGAGGATGGAGTTTATCAGACAAGGGGAACTGGAAGTATATTCCTTTGATCTACAAAGGAAAAGCGGGATACAAATAAACAGTTTATTATTTATTTATTATAATGTGATGGCAATCTGAAAGCAATCATGGAGTTTAACATTATTGCGTGATAACCCACTGCACACAAATTTGGGCAATGGGAAGTCAGTTCGAACGCAATCATGTGGTTTCACATAATTGCGTGATAGACTGCCACACACAAATTTGGGCAATGGCATGCTATTTTCAGGCAATGGGGAGCCAGTTCGAATGCAATTCATGTAATTGAGCTAACCTAGCGACTTTATGTGAATGCGTTTTGGCCCCACTTTCTTTTCATTCGATTTTAAGAGAAATTCCTCCCGTTTGGTATGAAAGGATATAATTGAAAATAACAGAATTGTAACTGCTTTCCAATCTTTAATAATAGATACATGTTATGTTGAATATTTTTTAAGTTTGTTTGATGGTTTTTAAAAGTGAACATTAATAAAATTTGTTACACCAAAAGCCCTTTGCAAGTGATTTGCAAAACTTAACCATTTCTTCTTCTTCAGCAATCAGCACATGAGAATGAGGCTGCATCTGCACTGCAGAATTCATGTCATTGCACAATGCTTTAACTGCCACTGCTATGGGATACTGGGATTTGTACTTTTATGAGATATTTAGTCTACTCTGTCAGAGAGCTCTGGTGCCACAACAATACAAATCCCAGGACTCGGTTTGATGGAGCTGTGACAGTTAAAGCAATGTCAAACTGCATTAATTCTGCAGTGTGGTACCTTGAAACAGGTCTAGAACATATTCTGACCTTACAGAGGGGACTTGCCTTTTATTTATTTTTCCCCATATATGTAAATCACTAGATGTCAGGTACTGTACATTCTAGAGATGGGAAAGGCAGAAAATCTAATTCAGCTGAACAGCCATTTAAAATGATATCTTTTAATTCAATATTGATGGAAATTCATGCCAAAGAACTTATTAATTTTAGTCCAAACATCCAATTACTGTCCACAAAACATCAAAAAAGAAAATGTTTCATTCTGGATTAGAAGTGGACATCAGAAGTGTTTAATTATGAAAACAAACAGCCACATTAGTGAAATGGCAGTGACTAGAAAGGCAGCATTTTTTAAAGCAATTATAACATTAATTCAAGCAGTATTTCACAAACACCCACAAAAAAATAGCCAAAAGAGCACTTGGGTACTAATTAAAAGATCAAATAAAAATAAATGGGGTTACAAAATGACACCAACTGAAAGGTTACAGTGAAGGTATACCAACTGGGTAGCAATATGTTCACCTGATTATGTCCTTGAACATGTCAAACCCATTCCATTTTAAAAGACAAAATAACAGTGCTAAGAAATAGAAAGAGAAACGTATGAACATAGTGCTACTTTCTGTTCTCCCTCTTCATCACATTTCCATCTTCTGTGGGAGGGAAGAATTATTCTGTAGAACATTTTTTTTAGGGAAGCAGTTGTAAATAGTTTCCATGCCAACTAATCACTAGCATTAAAAATTTCCCACAGCTCTTTATAACAACAAATCAGATGTGGTGCAGACAAGACGGGGATGTTAAAGGTAGTGGGGCTGGAAACAGGATCATACTCCATTTTGAGATTAAGGTATATGGTTCTTGGGTATGTCTGAAACCACTGGGTATTGCTCAATTTCCCTGAACTGTCATGACCAAAATATATTTTACTAGATTAGACTAGAACTACAGTTTGACCCCACTTTAACTGTCATGGCTCCATCCCATGGAATCCTGAGGTTTGCAGTTTGTTATGAGAGCAGAGCTTTCTGAGAGAGAAGGCTAAATCTCTAACAAATCCCATAATTTCATAGCATGAAGCCATGGCAGTTAAAGTGGTGTCAAAGTCCATTCATTATGGAGTGTAGCTGTAGCCTAGTATACAATAACCTACTAGAAAAAATCTGATAGTCCTGGTGAGGAATCTGTACCAAGGACTGGGGAACATCTGTTAGTCCTGGTAAGGAATCTGTACCAAGGACAAGAGGCCACCATTAGAACAGAATTCAGAGAAATAAAGTAGTTCCTAATCGTTAAAGGGGTCAGAAAAGGCTGCATCCTATCAACTTACTTGTTTAACTTATATGCTGAAAACATCATTTTAAAAAAGCAGAATTAGAATCAGAAAACAGAAGCAACATTAACAATATGAGATATGCAGATGACACCACAATATTAGAAGAAGACATTAAGAAATTGAAACAGTTAATAAGGAAGGTCAAAGATGAAAGAGCAAAGGCAGGACTGATGCTGAACATAAAGAAAACAGAAGACATACACAAATTCAATCTAGACAACAAGGAAATTGAAATAGATAAAGAATTCCCATGTCTAGGATCAAACATTGACCAGAATGGAGACTGCAGTCAAGAAATAAGAAGAAGACATTTTGCCTGCATCTGTGACTGGCATTTTCAGAGGGTAGCAGCATGGTGCATGCCACCACCCTTTGAAGATGCCAGCCACAGATGCAGGTGAAATGTCATGAATAAATTCTTCTAGAAAATGGCCTCACAACCTGGAAAACCCACAGAAAACTAATCCATATTGCCTTGGAAGTCTGCAGTTACTGAAAAGTATCCACTGAACTACTGTATTTGAACTTACTTTGTGAGTGAATGGTGGAGGTAGTGAATCACAATAGGAAAAGCAATGTTAACACCATTCTGTCCATATACACACTACTTTCCTAACCCATCAAGGAGCCATCCATCTGATGGAAGGCTATGGCATTTGTTAAAGAGAGTTTGCCCACCCCCCAAAGTTTGCACCAGGTCCTGGCTGATCAGGCACCGAGTGCAGCCTGAATCAAGGGCTGCCAAATATTACCTTGTGGTGCCATGGTCTCTATGGAACAGTCTTACTCTTAGTAGGTAAATGGGCACTCCTCCACTTAATAATTCTGGTCCTTCAATTCCTTGTTCACTGTCAGGGTCACAGTCTTGCCATTGCGGCTTCTCTGGAATGGTTTGAGCAGCCTGCCTGACCTTTCCACCCTCCCCCTCATTTGGGGAGCTTTGGTCAGGCTTGGCTGGCATTTTATGAGTTCCCTTCAGGCTGGGTTGCTCTGGACAGGCTGCAATCAGGTGTCCCTTCCTGCCACAGCCCAAGCAGAGTCCCAAACGCATCCTGCGTTGCTTTTTGGACTCCCCAGATGGTTTAGGTTTGGTGGAGGACCCTGAATTCAGCATTCTGCCGCTGGTCTTGCCTTGATGGTATGAGGATGCTTTGATTTAGATTTCCTGCATGGCAGGGGGTTGGACTGGATGGCCCTTGTGGTCTCGTCCAACTCTTTGATTCTATGTAAATATGTGAAAATGTGCAATTACAAATTTTTAAAGCAAAGATGGAGAATCTTTGGTTACTCAAATGTTTTGGCCTAAAATTCATAACATAAAAGTCAGTATGGACAGTAGTTAAGGAGTGTGGGTGTTGAGATCCAGTACATTTTGGGTCAACGATCCTACAACTCTGCTTTTAAGTAATACCATTTTACCTTGAGATAATTCTTTATTATAACTTTTCTAGAATAACTGCACTCTTTCATATCCATACATTCCTATCACTGTACTGTAGAATTGTCAGATTTTGTTTCTTCACATTTTATGGTGTATCTCTCTGACATCCTCAAATCAACACTGTTCTCCCTCTGTATTGACCATCATGTCTCCCTAGGAAAATAAAGACAAGCATTGCTATTCCAGAAGTGTTATTTGCCTGTGTGCTGCTTGGACACATTATGGAGCTTTGAATGACTTCCTTATTACACTCAAACCAACAGAATTTTAAATAACAAGAACACTGAGGCAGGGAAGTAATTCTTGGCTAGTTATGTTCTCAAAAGGGGGGGGGTTAATAATTTTCTTTGCAATGTAGAAAGACTTCAAAAATCATACAGTTTTTTTTAAAATAAATGTTCACAGTTGAGAATTTACTCTATGCAAAACATGATATATATATTTTTAGTAGAAAACATAATATTCTGTGCAGAAAACAATATTTTGGTGCAGAAATGCATTCTGCACAGGAAATGCTTTTATCCATGTAGAAAATGTTGTTTTCTAAACCAATCTATCTATGGGTCTATCTGTCTATAGGCATATTTTGTGGAGCACAAGGGTGTCTCTACACTGTAGAAATAATGCAATTTGACACTATTTTTAGTGCTATAGCTCCAGTCTATGGAATCATGGGATTTATAGATTTACAAGGTCTTGAGCCTTCTCTGCAAAAAACGTGTTGGTGCCTCACAGAACTACAGATCCTAAGATTATGTAGGATGGAGCCATGACAGTTAAAGTGGTACCCAATTACACTATTTCTACAGTGCTGATGAAGCACCCTAAGTCCTAAATTATGAGGTTTCACATCAGATGTGTTTCTTCTCATTAGGGTTTTCTGACTCTCAAGAAACACATTTTTGACCATTTCTGAAATCTTTTCCCCACCTCACCCCTCATTGGTACACTGAGGAGAAGTTGTCAGAATTGCAGTTCAAAATCCAGGAGAGAGAGAGAGAGAAAAAAAAAAACCTTTACCTTTACAAGGCCACACTATATTGATTTATTTTGTTTCTTGCTAAGTTCATGGGAAATATTTCATGTCATAATAAATTAGGAAGCCAAAATTAGGAAGCGGGGGTTTTGAACTGTTAATAGTTGAACAGAAGAGGAGATTGCCAACAAGGTTGGTTCCAACACTTCTATTAAAAGTTCAATATTCTTATTTTGCATCTGGCTGCTCGAGAGTGAAAGTATCAGAGACAGTTTCATCTGTCTTTTGAACGTTATCTTGAAGACTATGAAATATAAGCTGTCTACCTTCATGGTACTTGTAAATGCAAACTAAAAGAAACTTAATGTTGACAAGCATATTTTATGTCTAATAACTTGCTTCATTTTGCTTTTTCACTGCTGGATTTTTTTAAAATGACTTTGAAACAAACATATAAAGAGATAGCTCTGGCATGCATCACTGCAGCTTCCTCAGACCATTTTAAATTATTAAGGACAGTTATGTCAAAGAACTTTATAAAGTGCATTGTGTTTACTGTATGATGGGGGAAGACAACCAGTCGCAGCTAGTGGCTTCCAGGTCAGTTGGACAATACATCTATTCCAGGGTGTAGTCTGACCTTCAAAGTAGCTATCTATGTTGCAGAACTCTTTCCCCCAAATATAGAACAAGTCTATTTAATACATAGCATAGTGTGAATTACTACATGACCATTAATGAGCTGTTTAGCACAGTCATATTAAAACCAAAATACAAACAAACCCTACACAACAACAATTAAAAGCAAAGCTGTATTTATAAAACTCATAAAAAAGAGCTTCTGCATTATATACCTGACCAATGAACCAACCAATAACTATCAAAATTAGAGGTGTATTCATCTACTTTCTTTTTCAAACCAGAAGAATTGAAATGTAATAGTAAAGCAAAGGGGGGGAAAGGATTGTATCTTCAATATGACATTTGCAAGTAAAGATGATGCCATAAGACTGACAGCTACTGTGTAATTTGAGGTACTTTCAGTTTAAATGCACTTACCACTTTGCTGACATTCTAAAACCTCTTAAATCTATTGAAAAAAATATTAGACAAAATTACTAATCACTTCTAAAATGTCTTAGGTGCCCTTTACAAGTTACAGCAGAACTGTGAAAGCTGAATTTAGTCAGTTCATCCCTCACCCAACCCATTTCCCCCATTCTGCTGTAACACTTAAAGCTCTTGTATTGGAACAATAGAATCCTGTAATTCAAAGCACACACTGAATACCTATGTGCCATAATTTAAAAGCTACGACTGTTCTTCAACATGAAGTTAATTCAATAACTGATTTAATCAAAATTTCAGCTTTCTGTGCACAAGTCACAGTGGAGCTCACAGTAACAGCTGTTAGAGTCAATGACAGTGGACCAATGAATCCACTCTGGTTAGTTTGAATTTTAGAAGAGCTGTCCGTGGTGTTGAACTGTACCCCCACATACACTGAACAGCCTATATTGCTCCATTAAAGTTCAGGCTAAAAACCAGAATGGATTCATCATCCCATTGACATATAGACCATCTTCTGCCACTGAATCTCAGAAAATATCATGGTAAGCAGGTGTTCTCTTTAAAGTTATGGGACTTAGGTGAGCACACATAACATTGTAACTTTTATGTTCCTAAAGCTATAATCTCTATACTATTATGAAATCAGTCTGCAGGTCTTTAGTCTTCTCTGCCAAAGAGTGTTGCTGCCTCATAAAATTACAAATCCCATGTTTCTGTAGGTTTGAGCCATGGCAGTTAAAGTGGTGTTAAAGTGCATTGTTTTTACAGTGCAGATGCATCAAAAGTTCTATATAAGGACATTAAAATGTAATAGAGAAAATGGGATATATTTATTGATCTTCTTTTGACCTTTGGGTCATTTTGACTGCTACTGTGAGATGGTATCAAAAATTGGAGCTTTCCACATTGTAAACCAGCCCACATAGAAGTATGAAAACTTCTTCTTGACTGAGGTTCAGCTAGCAAAATTGGGGGGAGGGGTTATTAACTGCATACACTTATGTGCTCCATGCGATTCATATATATTCACTATCCCAACTATTTAAATGTAAAAGGACCCATCTGCTATATTTAAATGATTGGGTCATAAAGGTAGTGGACAAGCCTAGCTATGCAACTAATAATGCAAGGCTAATATTTGTATACAGTTTGCCCTCTTTCAATAAAAGATAGAGATGTCTCTTTGATGACAGATGTGAAAACTTAAGACCAGCCATATTGTATTCAGTATAAAGGTATCATGTGCATTGCCCACAGCTTATTATGCCAATCATGTTACACATGCATTTCTCATTCTTACATGAGAATGCACATACAAACCACTATTGTTCAGTTTAAGAAGTCAGACAAGATGTAGTTTTCCAAGATTAGAATGACTGAATTTGTTGTTAACTGCCTTCACATCAATCTCAACTCATGGCAACACTATTGATGAGACATCTCCACTCCCCCCTGTTGCAGCTCCTGCAAGATCACATTTGTGGTCTCTCTAATAAAGTCTATCCATCTAGCCTGTGGCCTTCCTCTCTTTCTACTTTCCTCCACCTTTCCTAACATTATTGTTTTTCCCAACGATTCGTGCCTTCTCATGATGTGTCCAAAGTATGACAGTCTGAGAGGCTGTGCAGACCACCCCTAAGGCGCGACCTGTAGCCACCTCCAGATGAGCTGGATCAGGTCTGTAGGAACCGCGGCCTCATATTGCATTCATGGTTCTTAGTTTATTCCTATCTCCTTTCGTTTTTGTTTCTCTTCTTTCCTTTATTGCTTTTAGCGTTTTATCTGTCATCCATGGTTTCTTCACTTTCCTTTTGTCTGTTAGAAGTGTCTTTATGCATTCTTCTTTTTTTATGTCCCTGGCTTCAGATCCAAGTTCTTCAAGTTCACGATCTATTATTCTTAGTACTGCAAATCTGTTCCTTATAATGTCAATTGATTCTGTGGAAATGTTGAATAAATCATATTTTGGTATGATGACTGGTTCTCTTCTTGAGTTTTATTTTTATTTTTGAAATGAGTAGTTCATGATCTGTGCCACAATCAGCTCCTTAGCCACCAGTATGGAGCTTTACCATCTTTTACTTCCAATTATATAACCTATTTGTTTTTTGTGTTGGCCATCTGGTGATGTCCATGTGTATAACCTTTTCTCTGGTTGTATGAAAAATGTGTTTCCAAGGAATAGGTTGAGAAAGCAGATAAGTTTGGCCATAAAATGGAACTCATAAGAAAAGTGGAAGGTGGTGAAAGAAAGAAAAATATATTCCTAAATGCCTGTTAGAATATGCTTTCAAGTGGTCTTTAGAAGGTTAAAATGTTTTGCTCACACTTGCAAGGCTTACCTGATTTAGTGTTTTCATGTGTACATATTCTTCGAGATAGATGTTTACTAAAACCACTTTTATTCTTTCCATGTTATTTCTTTCTTGGCTACCAAATTTTCTGCGAAAGAAGTAATGCCTAGGAAAACATCCACTTTGTTAATTAAGGTTTCAGAGAGCTCCTGGATACAGAGCAATCTCAAAGAGGTCAGCAGCCAGAAGTACTTTTTTACCAGCTTGAACTACCATAAGATGTCCCATTCAATGTTTCTCTTCATTATGGATCAGAAAAAGCAGTGCAGACTTTTGTGTGGCCTGGGTATCCCACTGACTTGATACTAGTACTGCCAGAAGGTTTCTGAGCAAAGCATGAGGTGTTAGTTTTATCCTTTTTATGGAGGGGTGAACAACTTGAGCAGATTCAAGAGACATGTTTGCTTCCCGGCAACCTACTACATCTCATTAGACTGTGATATATTTCATTCTTTATTTTGAAAATAATGACAACAAATCAGAAATTTATTTTTGATTTGGTGAGGGGAGAAGCAAATCTCTCCCCCTTCTCTCTCGCACACCCTCACACACAGTAGCAAGACTTCTGCCTGCTCCACACAAGAACTGTTGCTTCTTAAAGATTGTATGTACAGCGCTGTGTACATTTACAGCACTTTATAAATAAAGGTTAATAATAATAAAAAATAATAATATAATAATAATATAATAATAATAATTCAATAATTTCACAAAACCCATTTCTCATTTTTGATCATGGTTGGGACCCGGAACGTTGGAACTGCATGTGGTCTGCAAAGAGACATGATTCCACCTGCTTTAAAGACTTAAAACTACAGTGCTCCCTCAGGTTACGAATTAATTCGTTCCGCCGCGGCGTTCGTAACCCGATGATTTCGCAAGCCGAAAAAGGCTTTCCGTTGCGCTGTGGCAAGCCGCGCGTTTGAATTTCGCGCCGAAAAAAATTCTGTAACCCGAAAAACACTCTTCGTTTCCCGGAACAGGGTTTTTCCAATGGAAACTTTTTCGTATCCCGGAAATTTCGTAACGCGATCATTCGTATCCCGGGTACCACTGGGTCCAGGCTACTTGAAGCCTTCTGAGGCCATTTGTTGAGACCTTTCACTTGGCCACTAAATATATGCAGGTGAGTTAGATTGTGGTCCCAGCTGTGGAATCAACTTTCATAGCTATTCTTCAGGTTCATTTGAAAGCTTTCATAGTCCATTTGTATTTGTCAACCTTTACTTACCACTTGGACAGCAGTTCTTATTTTAATCATTGTTTTCATTTAATATTATTTTAATAAGTGTCTTGTATTGTTTTCCTTTTGCACAGTGAGAATTTTGTCCTTAAAGGCAGCCTAATTGTTTTTAAATTCCAAGTTAAATAAAAAAGGAAAGGAAAAAAGGGAGCCGACATCCTCAGCACTTTTATCCAATTAAATTTCCCCAATTCCTTTGAGGGAAGACAGAATAGTTGAAGAAGATACAGCCTTGTTAAAATGTGGAAATCTGAGCAAAGCTGGTTAGTCTGTAGTGAAATTTTAGTTCTTGCAGAAAAAGAAGAGAAAGTTCAACTAAAGGCATTTCTTCCTTCCTGGTGGCATATGATAAGAATTCTATGATGAGTGTGCTCATTTCAACATAATTTTCCCCCTCTAATAATGAAGCTTGAGTCAAGAGAGACCCATTGTAAAGTAAAAGCTTAATCTGATTTTGTATGTTTCAAATAATAGACTTCATGCAGGAACACTTTCATACTGTGAATCATTAATCATTCTGACAAAATGTGGCATATCTCTATTAGATTTCCTGTTATGGACTTTTAACAGATGTCTAATTAGAAGATACAAGTGAATTCAGAGAGAAGCAATGTTTTGCCAGAGAGGTGGAGGAGGAGATTATTCTAGTTGGTTTGAATATCATTCAGTGCTTGGGAAATCATTGAAAAACAGGAACAGAAATGTAGAAGGAACACACAATTGGAGTGAAAGCATCATGAAACTCCCTTGACTAAGGGAGAAAAATGTTTTCTCATAATTTCAAACTCACATTAATCAGGATCAAATATTGCTCTCAAATATGTTTACATTCTGAGTTTCATCGCATTTTCACCAAACAATCTCTAAGACCCCAGCTGTCATGCCTCCAGAGCATCTTTGATGCTCTTGAGACATATATTTAGTTAAGATTATATTAGCTTTTTATGTATTAGTTTAGGAGGGAAAATAGAGTTCTACAGCTTTAAGAAAGGCAAGGATTGTGGGAAATCCCAGGGTCTTATGCTGTCTCCCTCTAGCTAAGTTTCAGTGTGTAGTAAGATTTCAGCCAAGTC
>NC_056524.1:120482573-120485292 GCF_019175285.1 Sceloporus undulatus
AACTAAATATATGTCTCAAGAGCATCAAAGATGCTCTGGAGGCATATATTTAGTTAAGATTATATTAGCTTTTTTATGTATTAGTTTAGGAGGGAAAATAGAGTTCTACAGCTTTAAGAAAGGCAAGGATTGTGGGAAATCCCAGGGTCTTATGCTGTCTCCCTCTAGCTAAGTTTCAGTGTATAGTAAGATTTCAGCCAAGTCAGACCTGGAGAGAGTATTTTCCTTTGACAAAAAGATAAGTCCACAAAGGAAGAAAGATAGTCCTCAAAAGAAAGATAGAATACATCAAGAAGAGAGCAAGGTATTTAGGAAGGACTATTGAAAAAAAAGAAGAAATCAACTTTTGTGTTATTTGTGTTTATAACCAGTAAAGCTTTTGAAACTTTAGAAATTTGTGGACAAGTCTTTTGTTCTGGCTGTGTTCCCGAGAGCCAGAGGCCTTACTACACCCAAAGTCCATAGCATTGCTCTTGGGACAAAACACCAGCCATGACAGTCTCATGTGGGAAGCCAAACACAATTTAGCAGCCACGCATAATAGCCTATCTGATAAAATAAGCCTCTCCACTTCATGTGATTCAAATCAAATCAGGTTTTTCATGACAAAACCTGAAACCCTCTATTTGGTGGTTTTTTGTTTGAACCCTCTACCTATGGTTGTTCTTAGATAAAGTAATATGTTGAGGCAGTCAAATACCATCAATTATGGCACACACTAAAGGATGAGAAGAATAGTGGGAATTTTTGAAAGTGGTTGAATGAACAAAACAAAATATGCTTCTTAAATCTTGGAAAACTCTGATAAGGAGAATGGTGAGCACAGCATTTATTTCTAAGCAGCAAACAGTCATTTGCACAAAAACAATATTTCCTGCATATAAATTCTATTTTCTAAAGAGGAAAAACATGAAATTTGTAAAAAAAAAAAAAAGTAACCCAACTGTACCATTTTCTGCACAGAAAAAAAAAACATTTTATGTTCAGATTTTTTTTTATGGTATAGAAAATATACTGTGTGTGTGAAAACATCATGTGCAAATTTTAGCAGAATAAATCCAAAATTATGATTAGTAAACTGGACCCTTGCTGTATGCTGATATTTGGTTCCAGGATCTCCCTGTGGATATCAAAGTATGTGGATGCTGAAATCCCATTATATATAATAGGAATCCAGGGCGTCTCCAATAGAGTATGAAACTATTCCAAATATTTTTTTTCATGGTAAAACGCAACACTAAAGACCACTTTAGACAATGAATATAGAGGGAAGAAGGTAGAAGGGATAGATTACATGATGCTGAATACCTAAGTTTGATCTGATGCAGCCCCCATAATCTTCACCAGTGGTTATGCTGGCATGGGCTGCTGACAGTTGCAGTTCAACAGCATCTACAGAGCCAAATTTTCTCTACCCCTTTTGTATGCTCCCCAGTCAGCTAACCTGTCATGCTGTGGTAGAGATCCCACTTACAGACATCAGATGCTAGAAACATCATGAGATTTTCCCAGTTTCAGTAAAGGACAGACAAAACCAATCTATTTCTTGCAAGTGTATTGTGTACTTGATGAATCATGTTCTGTCCTATATCTGATGCACCATGGCATTCAGATGAAAATCCAAATTGAGTTGATCATTGATCTACAGTGAATCAATACTAAATAAATGAAGCTAAAATGCTAAAAGAAAAGTAAGACTAAGAATAATTGGCTGTGTTTATAATGTAATGTATACAGGAAAAGAACCTGTTAGTTGTCTGATAAACGCAGGAAAAGTAAAATGCAATTATGAGGTGCTAAACAAATGCATATATTAAATGAATAAATTTGCTTTGGATGGTTTATGCCATGGTACTGTGGATGATAGAAACTTCATAAATAAATGTATGAAAAAGAAGTTTGGCATAAATTTGCTCAATACACACATTGTAAAAAAAGTTTTCTAAAGAAAGTAGGAAAGAACGCCGCTGGAATGTTTCTCTCTGGTTTTGTCTTGAACATGGGGCAATGCCTTATGCCCGATCAGATTATTTGTTTAACTAGGCCTGTACTGTCTTGGACTGCCAGAAACCCTCCAAAGGTCTCAACAAGTTTTTCCCACCTTTCTGCCCTCCCAAGACCGTTCTTAATTGGAAGTACAAATATAGATCATATCTGATCTCAAAAGCTAAATGGGATGATGTTTGTTTTGTACCTGAAACAGAGATTTTTGGGAGAAACTAAGTACTGTAAGCTATATTCTAAAGAAGATAATGGCTAACCACCTCTGAGCATTTCTTGCCTAAGCAAACACTGAAATCCATGGAGTCACCAGAAGTCAATAGGTGACTGAAAGGCACTTACTTCATTATATCAGGATTAAAAGTAGGACATTCTGCATGCAAAGCATGTTCTCTAACATGGGGATATATTTGCCTACTAAGGTGGTTCATGAATTCAGGTGTGAACAATCTCATTGAATAACAAACAATCTCTTTTGTAGTAGTAATCAATTTCTGAAGTGTTTATGCAGTATTCATGTTAGTTCAGAACCTCGTACTCTGGGAGAATAAGTATGGGCAGGTATGGTCCTCTAGGGCTTGTTGGTCTCCAATTTATAAATCCTCCCTAATATAACAAGAATGTTACTCCAGAAAACATGGGGAGTGAACCAGTTGCCCATCACACTACAGGATATTCACAGAGGTTGGGATAATGCATTTGAATAAATGATGCTACT
>NC_056524.1:120485392-120492199 GCF_019175285.1 Sceloporus undulatus
TGGCAGCAGGGGAAGAAGAGGAAGGAGGAAGAAGAGGCGGAAGAAGGAGGGTGGCAGGGGGCAAGAGGAAGAGGCAGGAGGACGAGGCATTGTGTGATTGTTTATCCGATTGTTATCTGTGATTTGATATTTGATCTTTGATCTTTTTAATTTGTTGTCTGCTTTTTTATCTAATCCTATCTTGTATTATTACTTACTGTTTTTTGTGTATTTTGTAGAATGTACGCCATTGGCAGGTTTAATTTTTATCGATTTTATTATTTGTATGTACAGTACTGGTTAAATCTACAGCACTAAATAAATAAATAAATAAATAATAAGACAGCCCCCTGCTGCCCACCGTGGAAAGGTCCCCTTGCTCCCAATGGTGGCAGGGCCGCATGGCCGCACCACTACTGAGGACAATGGGACTTGAGCATCTGCAGATTCCAAGGGCCTACTGTACAGTGTCCAGGAGTACACCTAAGCTGCAAGCCTGAAATTTCAGGGGGGAGTGTAACCCAATCCAGCACTGGCAAAGTCCCAATTTCATGATCTGCGTTACAGCTGACTAGGAGCACCCCTGTCTTGTCTGGATTAAATTTCAATCTGTTTGCCCTCATCCAGTTCATTACTGACATCAGACACTGGTTCAGTAGAGACAATTTCCTTGGAGTCAGAGGGAAAGGAGGGATTGAGCTGGGTCTCATCTGCATACTAATGACACTGTACTCCAAAACTCTGAATGACCTCCCAGCAGTTTCATGCAGATGTTAAATAACACGGGGGGACAAAACAGAACCCTGTGGGATTCCAAAGACCAACAGTCAAGGAGTCCCACAGTACCACCTT
Organism: Sceloporus undulatus; assembly: GCF_019175285.1. Classification (NCBI taxonomy): domain Eukaryota; kingdom Metazoa; phylum Chordata; class Lepidosauria; order Squamata; family Phrynosomatidae; genus Sceloporus; species Sceloporus undulatus. Next base: position 120,486,224 of record NC_056524.1, read on the forward strand.
CTGGGTCCACCCCTCCAGGAAAGATGGAAACCACAGCACAGCACAGCACTGCCCCTAAGTCCCATGCCAGAAAGATGGTTCACAAGAATACCATGGTCAATGGTATTGAAAGCTGCTGAGAGGTCTTGCAGGACCAACAGGGACACATTCTCCCTGTACAGTTCCTGCATAGGTTATCCACCACGGCAACCAAAGCTGTCTCTGTCCCACAGTCAGGTAGAAGCCAGATTGAAATGCATCTAGATAATCTGTCTCATCCAGAAATTCCAGGAGCTGGAAGGCCACCACTCACTCCAGAACCTTGGCCAAGAATGGAATATTGGAGACTGGTCGATAGTTATCCAGAATGGTGGGATCCAGGGAGGTCTTTTTCTGTAACAGCCTCATCACAGCCTCCTTTAGGCAGGATGGAAATCTGCCTTGCTGCAGTGAAGCATTCACCACTCTACTTGCCCACTCTACCAGTCCCCCTTTAGCTGCTTTCAGAAGCCAAGAAGGGCAAGGATCCAGTATACTTGTGGTGGCCCTCACTTTTCCAAGGATCCTGTCCACATCATCAGGTTCAGAGTAAGAATGGATATCAATGAACTTGCAGTCAGGAGAAAAACAAATATCTGAATCTGAGTGCAAAACAGTTAAGTGCAATGAAAGTGATCCATAAATACAGTTCTTATTGATTCAAAACATAAATAGGCTATGATCAGTGGCAGAAACAATTGCACATAGAAAAATGGCAACAGGTCATGGAAATTCTGTGAAGTAAACAACTGTTGTGAGTAAATGCAGCATCAAAAGTTGTGGTATTATTTATAAAGTTGATAAATTAAACCTCAGAGAAGTAAGCATGTCAATAAAAATTGGCATCAGACCAGTCACAGTTCAAAAAATAATAAAAAACAAATAAAAACAAAACAAAATAAAATAAATAAATAAGTTCACATTTTATTTACTATATTTATTTATATCCCACTTTCCTCCTTTAAGTGAGACTCGAAGCAGCTCACTTTAAATACACACATATATATTCCCACCCCACCCCAAAAACAAGGGGGATAAGGGGGGGGATGTGACAAGTCAAAACTGAACACCACAACTGAATGTCTTACCAAATTTCACAATATGGAAGGATGCAAGCATTTAAAATATTATTGAATAATGATGAAAATCATCTTGTTCTATAGAGTTTCTAAATCACATAAAACATATCTCCCAAACATTGTAATAATCCTATGGTTGCAATATTGTTTGAGGTACATTGATGTATTTGAGAAGCAGGGACAATTTCCCCTCAAATGACATATTCATGTCTGTAGTGTGTTCATTTTCTTTTGTCAATTTTTCCATGAATAAGCATTCCATAAACAATTCCACTATTTATCTACAGCCCATTGTCCTGATTTCCAATTTTAGACTATTTTAAACCTTGTATTAGCTGAAAGGGAATAGATTAATTAAAATGAATTAAATATGAATCTTTCGTAGTGGTTTTAGCAAGGAGTGTTGGGTTGTGGTACCATCAATGTACAGGGTTGAGAGAACACTGTCTGATGGAGTTTAAAGCAGGGAAGATCCAGACTTTATGCCAGCTCATCTAGAATAGAAATGTTCAACTCCATCTCTCATCGTAATACTTAAAAGTGCTTTGTATTTTTAGGGGGGGGGGGCTGTCATGCCTTTAAATTGTGGTGACCCTAAGGTGAACCTATCATGGGGATTCCTTGGCATTACTATTACTATCACCAAATGTATAACTATTACCAAATTAAAGTATTAAAAGTATTACTATTACCAAATGTGACTTCTATTAGCCAGTGATTTCTAATATACAAAAATGTTCAAAGATGACAGGGTATCAGGAGGAACACATTTTGATTTTTTTTAAAGTGTCAGCTTGATGAAGTAGAATACAAGAGGGTTTCAAGGGGGCAAGATTATTAAGTAGTTCCATTGTTTTAGAATTGCCATTCAAAAATAAATCCCTCGTTACATTCAAACCCTTATCCTTCCTGTGCCTAATTTGACACAATTTTTGAAGGAATTTAAAATCAGGGTGTAATAGTAAAGGTAGAAATGGAGAGTGAACAAGAACTAATAATGATTTCCAGTTGTTCCAAATTCCTATTGAAGTTTTAAAAAAGGGATATGTTAGGTTGTAGGGGAGATTTGATTTAGTAAAGGAAAATATGTATTCAACTGCTCAGAGAATTCTTGTTCAAGGTCCATCAAAATGGAGCCCTGGTGGCGCAGTGGTTAAATGCCTGTACTGCAGCCATTCACTCGAAACCACAAGGTTGCGAGTTCAAGACCAGCAAAAGGGCCCAAGCTCGACTCAGGCTTGCATCCTTCCGAGGTCGCTAAAATGAGTACCCAGACTGTTGGGGGCAAATTAGCTTACTTGCTAATTAGCTTACTTGCTGTTCACCGCTATGATCTTTGGAATAGCGGTATATAAATAAAAAAAAAATCAAAATCCCTTTCACTAAGGAAGTTTTCAAACAGCTAAAAATCCCAGTTTACCTTTTACGATGTGACTCCTCTTCCGGGATGCAGCCAGATATTATCACTCACATTTTGCCTCAGATGCCGCCTCCTGCCTAAAACCCACCTAAAACCTGGCTAGAGGCCATGCTCAGCTAGCCAATTTGCAAAACCGGGAAGCTCCTGACTGCAAATTGTCCAGCTGAGCACGGCTGGAAACTAGGATTTAGCTGGATTTTAGGTGGGAGGCAGCATGAGCAGCAAAATGTGAGTGATAATATCTGACTGCATCCTGGAAGAGGATTCAAACCACTAAGCCAGGTTTTTTAGCTGTGCAAAAAACCTCTGAGGTCATACTGGATTAATTCAACTATCTGACAAATCTGAAAATCACAAAAGTAAAATTCAAAGTGGGATGATGCCAGGCCCCTCTTCCTTAGCACTAATAAATTTAGCATGGTTAGGGAATCTATCATGAAATATTCAGTGTATAAAACTGGTTAGCATTTTTTTGGTCAATTTTTAGGAAGTTTAAGAAGAAGGAATATTTTTAGAAGTTTTATTCACCTCAAAAAGGAGATGATAAATGATTCCCAAATACTCAGGGTTTTTTTTTTCCATCCAATTAGTCACTTGTTTATAATTTCTGGGAATTAATTAAGATAAATCTTTAGTGATAAGAATAACCCCAAAATAAAAGCCAGATGGTTTAAGTGGGCATTTTAAAATCAACTGACATTCTTACTGAAGACTGAGTGGAAAAAATTAAACATAATAGATTTGTTAAAATTTATTCTTATGCCAACAAGCTGGTCAAAGATTTTAAAGAAAGTTTGAGTAGTGGAGGAAGAGAATGAGAAGAGCTAGTTAAATAAATCAGCACATCATCTGTATAAAGGAATAGTTTATGCTCTAGCTCATTTATAACTAGGCCTTATTTTTTATTTTGAACTACTAGTGTTTGTTAACGCTTCTATTGCAAGGACAAAGAAGACTGGTGAGATGGGACATGCATGTTACATTCTCCTGTGAAGAGAAAAAAGTGCGGAAGATGTGGGAAAGAAGAGAGGGGAAGTAGGGAGTCTTTTTTATTAACATGGATTACTGTTTTTGAACCTTTTTAAAGACTTTGGATCAATTTAATGATATTTTAAACCAAAGTTCATCTCTTATAATAGATAAAAACAATTAATTGGTCAAAGGCTTTAAGACCATCAAGGGACATAAGAGCAACTGGTATTTTATTTTCATTCAAAAACTGAATAATATTTAGAAAAGTATGAATAGCATCAGGTAATTTCGATTAGGCATATATCTAACAATCCAAATTAATGTATTGTGTTATGAATGAAAAAAGTCAAGTGGCTAATATTGCTGATAGTGTTTTAAGGTCCTGATTTATGAGTGTTATTGGGTGAAAATCACTTGGTGATGGGTATCCTCCTTGGGTTTTAGGAACTGGTACTATATGTGAGGTTTTCCAGTCCTCTGGAACTGGGAATCCATGTAAAATACCATTAAAATTTTCAGCTAGGCACAGGGAGAGCTCTTCATATACTAGTTTAGAAAAGCCAGTATTGAATTCATCAGCTCTTGATGATTTTTTAGATTTAAGATGTGCAGTGGCTTGTTTTGTTGAGGTACAAAGTGTATTCTTCACTAAGGCCTGCAACAGACAGGCAAATGAGAGTGGCTTCTGGCTGCTCTGGGGAAGGTGTTGTTTACACAATGCATGTCCTCAGGGGACCTGGAAGCCTCCCTGAGTTCCTGCTGGGGCTGTCTAAGGTGGCCCAAAAATGGCCTCAAAAGGAGCAGAAAAGATCCTATTTTGGGCCATGGGGGGAAGCGCCCTCGGGGCCACAGCATGTGTTCACCATGGCTCTGGGGTGATTGGGCTTGGAGCAGCTTCTACCCACTCTTTCTTGCTCCTCTGCTTCACCCCATGTTTGTTTTTTAGAGTGAGAGTTTGAATAAATTTTATTTAGCTTCCTCTGTTTATTAGAATATAAAGGGGAGTAAATAAGTAAAATTCATTTAGTGTATCACTTAGGTTACATTTATCACTCGGGTTACATTTGTACATTATGGTCTGTTATGGTGTAAGTTAAACTTTTATTTGTTTTCTTTTCAACCAAGTTAGATAATATTTTGAAATTAGTATTGTATTATGATGATGATGATATGCCTTTGCAAAAGTCATTGCAATTTGAACCTTATCCATGTCAAAATCTTCCAGCACAGTCTTTTTTTCTTATTTAGTATTACGTTCTACTGATAATTTATGCATATGTGAAAGTTCATTAATTTCAGAATGAAGAGTTGCCAATTTTATCTGATGTATTTTATTTTGTCTGGCTCCCTCTTTATTAAAGTGCCTCACAATTTAAAAGAACAATACAATTAAAAACATACACACTATATTCCAAAATGGGCCTCCATGAATTAATCTTTTTTTAACAAGATCTTCGAGTACAGTATTTTTTTTCTTATTTAGTAGGATCAATGTATTACGTTCTACTATTAATTTATGCCTGTGTGAAAGTTCAGTACAGAGTGCAATTAAATGCAAATAAATGGATAACAAATGAGGAACTGTTGGATGAGAATCAAAAAGGTATGAAATTAAAAACTCAGGAACAATTGTTGGCAGAAGGGTATAAGTGTACTTGGTTCACATATCAACAAATTAGAGAAAGGTTTATTCTAGATACAAGGACATAAACACTGGAGATATAGATCCAGAATTAGAGAAAAATGTGAAAACAGATGTTAATCACCAGATTAGAAAATTTTATAAAATGTTACTGAATTTAGAAATGGAAGAGGAATTGATTAAACCTCATAGGACAAAAGGGGCCCAAGATACTGGTCAGTACATAAACTTAGGACAATGGAAAACATCATGGTGAAAGAGGGTAAGATATATTTTAAATTACAACTCAAAGGAAATTTTTATAAGATGCAATACCGACGGTATCTTACACCTTACAAATTGGCTAAAGTGAACAAGAATATGAATGAAATGTGTTGGAAATGTGAAAAAGGAACGGGCACATTTTATCACCTTTGGTGGAATTGTAAATATGCGAAAATATACTGGAATAAAATTCACAATACAATGGAAAAATATTAAAAATAAATATGGACAAACGTCCAAAAAGATATTTATTAAGCATGCACCAAGAGGAAAAATTAGAAAGTAAACATGGTAGATTAATATTTCACATGACAACAGCCGCTAGATTAACATATTCAGCAAAATGGAAGGAAAAAATATTACCGGATATAAACGATTGTTTAATGAAATTATATGACTTAATGGAAATTGACAAATCAACACAGGTAATACAAAAGAGATCTCTTGAAAATTTCAAGAGAAATTGGAATCCCCTGATGTATTACTTAAAAAATAATTGGGGACAGAATTGGGTTATAGGTCTGGAGTGAATTAAGGTAAATAAGCAAATAAAATGTAAGAGGAGGAAAAATACCAAACTA
>NC_056524.1:120492224-120517364 GCF_019175285.1 Sceloporus undulatus
TATTTGTTGAAACTTAATTATATCCAGAAAATAAAATATATGAGTATTGAGATTTTCATCCGTGTGGTGGTCCCTCCATTCAAAGAAAGACTGCTGCAGTTATTTCCACACTGTTCCTTGTGTCAAAGTTTTTGCCTTTGATCCCTTCCTTGTGCCCATACTTTCTGGTAGGTAATGAGCTTCTCCTGTACTTACTCGGCCTCATCTTTAGATGGCAGACACACAGACTACCACGTGCCAATTACTTTAACACTGTGCCCGCTTGGTCGAAATCTGCAGAGCTGGGTTTTTCCTGAATTAAGCCCTCAATAGCAGGTGTAGCATAGGAATTTGTGTGGATAAATAAACTACCTTTTGCCTTTAAAAAATGAGTACCAATTTAGAAGAGGTTACTGATGTCTCCCGTTTGTTGAAAGAGGGAAGAATAAAATTCCCCATGGTTCTTTGGAAACTTGCAAACGATTTGGGTATTTGCCCTTGTTTTAGTAACTTTTTATCTGTGTTCAAGAGCCTTCAGGGGGAGGTTAAAACATTTAGATAAATAAATCTCTGTATCTGGCTTTGTTTCCTGGAAAGAGAGGGGAACGACTATTCTCTCTATAAATGGTCTTACATGTGGTTAGGACACTTGGCTTATGGTGATAACTAGGCAAACCAAACCATATCTATCACCACTGATCTATTTTTGGCTGGTAGTGTTTTTTTTAGATAGGTGATAAGCAAGGGACCCCTACAAATATAATGCTGCTATGTTTTCACCAAAACTGCCAGTATTAAACTTTTTTTATGGATGGCTGGCTTGCTCTTTCTGACTCTAATAAAGAAGACTACCATCAGCATAATCTCTAATGGTGCTCAGTGATGTGGGAATGGGGAGTTGCTGGAATCACTGCAAATGTAATGAGGTATTTGGGAGTTCATGAAGCAGAGACTAAAAGCTCTGTGCTTTCCAAATCAATCTTTGTTAATTGATTCTCCTTATGAACTTTTAACACCAAAAACACCTTGTATGGGGTTTTTTTAATCTATACACTTTTGTGCATGATGGTTAATTAGCAAGGCGGCAAATAGAAACTTCGTACACTACTTTTATCTAAAATCGGTGCTATTAAAAATCGGGCTATTTCCTCATGGCTTGAACTGCATGTAACAAATCCCCACATAGGCTAAATGTGACCATAATACTTTATCTGCCTATTTACGCCCAAAGCTATCTATCGTCTGTCTAATCTAATCCGTTCTATCTATCTACTATCTATTATAACACCACACCACACACACACATGCACATGTGCACGATGTGTCCACTAAATAGAGGACCTTGCAAACATACCAATCTATGTTAATTTTTATCTCTCTGAACGTGGCCTGTCAAGAATGAAATAACTTTCGTTCGCTTAACTATTTGATTTTTAACTAATCATTGACACACATTCGTTGAAATGGTCGGAGGAGGAGCTGTTCTATTGCCAGCAGTGGAGGGTTTTGTTTTTGCAAAATTATAAGATTGGAAGGACTTTGTAGGTTATCAAGTGGATCATTGTGAGAAAGGCTTTTACGAAGTCCGCAGATCGTCATTATCCTGCCATTAAAATGGTCATGGCTCGGCATTTTGCTTCAAGAACTTCACATTAATGCAATTGTTGCTTAATGACTGGTTGGATTGGTTGCCTTACAATTTAAAGCCTTTCATGGCCATTAAAATCCATGGATATGTTACGGATGGGTTAAGGATGGGGAACGCCCACCCCCAGTTGAAATGAAAAATTCCATTACATTTCGGAGTCCAACCCAGGAGAATTCTTGATGTTTCAACCTCATTAGTACATTTTGGGGGGGGGAAATTTATCAATGAATACAACTGCTTAAAATATCTTATCTAGCCGTGATTGGACCATAGCACTTGTCATTCTAAAATTCAGCCTCTTTCCGTCTCTACTTCTTATGTATTGTTATTGTACTTTAAAGCCATTTCTGACTTACGGCAACTCTAAGGCCAACCTATCATGGGCTTCTGGGCTGAGAGTGGCAAACTCACCCCAAGGTCACCCAATGGGTCTCATGGCTGAGCAAGGAATCAAACCCTGGCCTCCAGAGTCTTTATACACACGGTTACTTTAATACAAACACAATAATAGTGTTATGATTTCATTCAAGTTGCCCTGACTTCCTCCGTGGAGTCATGAACTTGTAATCTAGGAGGGTTTTTCGAATGTTAGTCATTGACAGAATCCCCAATGGAATATAGGAATTAGTTTAGGGTTGTTTAGATTTTATTTGATTTAAGGAACATAATAGGTTGATTATCTCTTGGTTAGTTAGAATGTACTAGAAGGGGATAGATAGATGGCTAAGCTTCTGTGCTTGCTTATTAGGATTGGAATGTTAAATGTTAGGGAGTTACCCCGCCAGGCGAGACGGCTCTTGCTGTTGGGAGGGGTGAGTTAAACCTTAAGAGTTAATATGTTCTGGATATTGCTATATGTGTTGTTTTATGCTTTGTCTGCACATGTATGTGGGTTTGGGATGAGGACTGAGGGATATCTACCATTCTACCTAACTCATAGGTTTTAAGGTTTTATCTACTTAGTTTCGTCGGGGTGTGATGTCTGGGCTTCAAGGCCACCGGTGCAAGGAGGGAGACTAACACTTGGTGGAACTTAATGTTTTGGCGAACAGGCCAGGTAGGAGGCCGGACAAGAGGACACTACGTCCTCTGGGTTGGAGATTCCTCAACTGCCGCGGGACAAGACTTGATCCAATTAATTAACTTATTGCTTAATGGGGGTGGGTCTGCCTAGTGGGACTCTTAAACCCATCGTAAACTATGTATCTTCATTCCTGACAAAGACGTCACTTCTGTATGCCTATACCTTTACCTTTCAATTTAAAGCTGTTTACTTTTAGGAAGCACGCTTCTTGTTTTTTGGGGGTGGCAATTGGGAGCCTGACAGTCAGCGGGCTCTATGCTTCATCAAAATCAAATAATTTAAAGTTTCCACAGAATGCAGTCATCACGGAATCATATAACTATTACTTTGTATGTTGAAGAACCCTAGTAGAAATCGTAAAGGGAAGCATGTGCAACGGGCATGTTTCCTCAACACAACACCCACCAACCACAATGATACACACACACAAACAGAGTATCATCTTACTACTTGTTCCTCTGAAATCATCTCTTGCTCGTTTTTCAGATCTATATTCTCTCTCTCTCTCTCTCTTCTTCTCACACACACCACACACACAGAGAGGGCGAGAGAGAGAGAGAGAGAGAGAATATTTATACCCCCCTCTTGTGCACAAACTTTTTTGGACCAATCTTAATTTCCCTGCCTCAGGCTTACAACCTAAAGAAGACACAAGGAAATGGAAATGCACCTCTGGGCCAGGTACATACATGTCTACCTATATACTTATGTTACACTAAACATATACACATAAACATATACTCATCCATTTCTTTCTGAGGTGCTTCCACTTTTGTGTATCTTCAAATCCCACAACATTCTTATCCATCATGCCTTCATACCAGATTTATATTAATATACCTAAGAAAGTGTGCATTTAGTCCACATGTTTTAAAAAGAGGTATTATTTTCCCATGGTCATTTTCCCAGTTGAATATAAAACATGTTTGCACACTACTTTTTCAGCATGTACATATTTAAAAGATACAGTACCACCTGATTTGTTATTATTTCATTTTTTAATCCAAAATACGCCATAACCCAAAATGGTCCAAAGGGTGGGTGAGATAGTGACAGTTTTGCTTTCTGATGGTTAATGTACACAAGCTGTTTCATGCACAAAATTGTTTAATAGTATGTATAAAATTACTTCAGCAATATTAATAATATATGCACAAGCATAAATAAATTTCATGTTTAGAGTGACCCAATCTCCAAGAAATGCCATTGTGTATGCAAATACTTCAAAATCTGGGGGAGGGGAGGGATGCAAAATCCAAACCATTCGGGCCCCAAGCATTTTGGATAAAGGTTGCCCAACCTGGACTGGAAGTCTCACAAATGAGTGGATTTGGGGGCCAAAGTATGCATTGTTCCCCAGCAGTATGTGAGAGGGAATTTCGCTCACAGATCAGTAGTTTCTTCATAAAGAATGAAGCAGTTGCCTTGGGCAGCAGTTGCTATGGTGGGGGGGGGATAAAAACCACTCAGCAAAATGTGGCACACAAGGCCACAACTTTATTGATTACAGCAGATGGGAATGGTTGGCCCTGAAATGTCTGGATCTTGTTGGTCATGAACTGAATTGCCTGTTACAGCCAAGCTTCGGGATGGCAGAAAGTAGCCGACTGGTTGTGTGCTTGCATCTTGAGAAGTGGTAATGGACATGCGCACATCTACCCCTGGTCACTGGGGGATGCTGATCTGGTGTTGCCCCCGCATTGGCATCACCATAATGCTCTCAGCACCCGGATCCCTGTTGGACTCTGCAGTGCTGGAAACCTGCCACCAGAGTCCTAGACCTATGCTCTACCACTGTGGGAAGTTGTGAGAAGGAGAATGGGAAGAGCTGCTTGAAATGGTGCTGCACAGAAGCACCACGTGGTCTAAATAGGCGCAACCATCCAATCGGCTTCAATGGAAGCCAGTAATCCCATCCCTACTGGTCTTCAACCAATCATGCGGCTCATTGCTCTGGCCCCCACCAATGATGCAGTGCTTTCACGCCTCGGGTCCGTGCATCCTATCTCACCATTGTTGAAGTAAGACAGTGCATCTGCAATGGGATTTCACCTCCAGCAATAAAAGCAGGGCCCATATGTTTTTCAAAATTCCCAATTCCCTCTGAACAAAATCCCTGCTGTTGTATTAATTATACAAAGCACTTCAGGTTATCTATGTGAGTGCTTGGCTGTTCTGTCTCCCTGGCTATGGCAGATAAATGACTTCTCCAGTAATTAAAGCAACATGTTCCTCATCCTTGTATTTCCCTCCACATCAGGGATGCAAAACCTCATGGCTTTTAATTGCTAGGAGAGCCAGTGTTTCAGCTATTATTATTAAGTTCACGTCTCTTCTAACTGCTTGTTAATAGCATCCTCAAATGAATTCTTCTTACCCTACCTTAAGCCAATTATGCTTTGACTTGATCATGTGTGTACTTAATTTCCAGCGCCCTGAGCACCTCTCAGATACGTGAACAGCTCTCAGTTGTAATGAACAGTGGTTTCTGTGTTATGTATTTAGTAATCTACCTTCTTGTAATAGATGAGTGTTAAATAAAAGCATTCTGTGAGAGAAAAGGGGGACACTGTGTTGGAATGGACAAATTTGCATTTTTAAAACCTGAAACAATGGCAAACAAACAGAGCAAAAATAGAGGAAAGAAGTAAGGCCCCCCCCAAATGTTTCATCTGAACGAAAATAAGCTCTCAGATGAAGGGTTCTGAAAGAGCAAGGGAAACAAGGGGGTGGGGGGTGTGAGAACAGAAGTGAAAGCAAAGCGGGGGACAGAAGGTTGTGTGTGGTTGTGGTTGCAATTGTTTACTTTTAGTTTGTGTTACTGTGTTTGACTCTGCTGTTATGATTTATTTGTTATTTGTTTTGATTGTTTTGTATAGAGAGAGGGAAGGGAGATCAAGATAGGGAATTTTCTGAATAATGGCAAGATTGATTGGACAAGCTGAAAACCTTCCCATGATATTCAAATGTGTCTATTTTGTGAATCACGGGCGGGTTACAGACGGGCAAAAGGGGTGTTATTCATGACGTCATGAAGGTATAGCCTTTAGGACGGCCCTTACCTGAATGCCGCCATGAATGTGCCGCCTGCACGCCCCAAGCGGGGGAAGACAGCGGCATTAAAAAGGTGGCCCGCCTTTTTCCGCTTCTTTTCTATATACTGTGCAACTGCGCATCTCTGTCTGTAAGCTGCTGCACCTGTTACGCCACATTGTCACGCCGCCAAATTTAAGTTGCCCATTTTAAAGGCTCCGAGTCAGCTGCGTCGCATAATGAGTCGGGGTTCCGCGAACATGCGCAGTTTTGCACCAAGGCTCTCATTAGATGCGTCAGATTGCCATGCAGATGTGGAAGCTGCAGCACAGCTGCACTCTATTTTAATGCTTGTAACCCTAACCCTAGAGCAACATGTACGCATGCGCGTTGCTAGAGATTGTGGAAAGTTTGGAATTTAAAGTGAACCCTACACCACAGTCCTGTGCCATTTTCACCTAACAATTAAAAAACGCTAAACTTTGATTATTTACATATGTACAGGGAGGTGGTGATGGGGGATGGAAGGGGGACAGTGGTGTGCAGCGGTGGCGTGGCGACAGCTGTGGTGTGCATTGCAGATTTAGCAAGAGCGCGGGACCAAAGGAGAGGAGGCATCCATGATGCTGGTGACACTGGTAATGTGCAAGCGGACAAGGATGCCAACCCAGCTGATCACCAGCTGGCAGGAGGCTACCTTTGTTCTTGGGTAGGGGGGGGGAAAAGTTGTAAAGGGGCCTGGTGCTTTAAATGTGCACGTCGCTTTTCTGCCGCTGGTGCTGACCGCCGCAGCTGCGTCAGCTGCACATCCGCCAGCCAGCCAAAAGAAAAAAAAGCAGCGTTTTTGGCCACCCATGCGGAAGCTGCCTCTCTCTTTGCAGCATCCTGCGAGGAGGCGGTATGGAAGCTGTGTGGTAAGAACGGCCCCAGGTAAGGCGGTCTTCACCACTCCCAGTGTGGAAGCCCCATCCACCTTAGCCACGCCCCCGGGGCGGGCGGTCTGGAGGCTCCGTATTCAGGGACGACACCTCAAGACGTCTTCCCCTGCCCGTCTGTAACCCGCCACAGTATTAAGCATTTAATCTATTTGACTAATGTAGCTTTCTGAGATCCAAATAGACTTGTCAGATCCTTTTAAAACTTTCTTCTTCCTTCCTTCCTCCTCTCTTTCTCCTTCTTTCTCTAAAATATGGGGCATAAATGGACAGTAAAGAAACAAAGCAACACACTATTATAATTCAGTAATCAAAAAACTGGAACTCTCTCTCTCTCTCCTCTCTCACACACACACACACACGTGTGTGCGCGCACACAGAACTTAGGTTTCTAACTCTATTATTAAAAAAATTAATTGAATATATTTGGTGGAAAACTTTATCTTTTAAGGGGGATATTTTGTATATATGTGTATTTTAACTCTGTAAGCCGGTTTGATTGTTTTAACAAAAAGCGGGATAGAAATAAAAGTTTTATTATTTATTATTATTTTATAAAACCTGTGGCCCTCAGCAGACTCTTGGTGGGTTTTGCCCTAATCTCAAAAGCCTTCAAGCAGAGTAGGTGAGTGTGTAAATGTGGACAGAGATAGAAATAGTGAAATGGGTGAAAAGGAGTGAGAGGTCCAGATAAGGATTAGAGGAGAAGATGAAAATGAGGGAGACCAAAGGAGAGAAGGTTAGAGGGAAGGGAAGAGCAAGGAAAAGGTTAGAGGAATAGAATTGAGTAAGTTCATCTCCATTTTTTCTATGAAAGAGGATGGAGTTTATCATACAAGGGAACTGGAAGTATATTCCTTTGATCTACAAAGGAAAAGCGGGATACAAATAAACAGTTTTTTATTTATTATGAATGCGATGGCAATCTGAAAGCAATCATGGGTTTAACGTTATTGCGTGATAACCCACTACACACAATTTGGGCAATGGGAAGTCAGTTCGAACGCAATCATGTGGTTTCACATAATTGCGTGATAGACTGCCACACACAAATTTGGGCAATGGCATGCTATTTTTCAGGCAATGGGGAGCCAGTTCGAATGCATTCATGTAACTGAGCTAACCTAGCGACTTTATGTGAATGCGTTTGGCCCCACTTCTTTTCATTCGATTTTAAGAGAAATTCCTCCGTTTGGTATGAAAGGATATAATTGAAAATAACAGAATTGTAACTGCTTTCCAATCTTTAATAATAGATACATGTTATGTTGATATTTTTAAGTTTGTTTGATGGTTTTTAAAAGTGAAAATTAATAAAATTTGTTACACCAAAAGCCCTTTGCAAGTGATTTGCAAAACTTAACATTTTCTTCTTCTTCGCAATCAGCACATAGAATGAGGCTGCTCTGCACTGCAGAATTCATGTCCTTGCACAATGCTTTAACTGCCACTGCTATGGGATACTGGATTGTGTACTTTATGGATATTTAGTCTACTCTGTCAGAGAGCTCTGGTGCCACAACAATACAAATCCCAGGACTCGGTTTGATGGAGCTGTGACAGTTAAAGCATGTCAAACTGCATTAATTCTGCAGTGTGGTACCTTGAGACAGGTCTAGAACTATTCTGACCTTACAGAGGGGACTTGCCTTTATTTATTTTTTCCCCATATATGTAAATCACTAGATGTCAGTACTGTATCATTCTAGAGATGGGAAAGGCAGAGAAATCTAATTCAGCTGAACAGCCATTTAAAATGATATCTTTTAATCAATATTGATGGAAATTCATGCCAAAGAACTTATTAATTTTAGTCCAAACATCCAATTACTGTCCACAAAACATCAAAAAAGAAAATGTTTCATTCTGGATAGAAGTGGACATCAGAAGTGTTTAATTATGAAACAAACAGCCACATTAGTGAATGGGCAGTGACTAGAAGGCAGCATTTTTTTTAAAGCAATTATACATTAATTCAAGCAGTATTCACAAACACCCACAAAAAAATAGCCAAAAGAGCACTTGGGTACTAATTAAAGATCAAAAAAATAAACGCGGGTTACAAAATGACACCAACTGAAAGGTTACAGTGAAGGTATACCAACTGGGTAGCAATATGTTCACCTGATTATGTCCTTGAACATGTCAAACCCATTCCATTTTAAAAGACAAAATAACAGTGCTAAGAAATAGAAAGAGAAACGTATGAACATAGTGCTACTTTCTGTTCTCCCTCTTCATCACATTTTCCATCTTCTGTGGAGGGAAGAATTATTCTGTAGAACATTTTTTGTAGGGAAGCAGTTGTAATAGTTTCCATGCCAACTAATCACTAGCATTAAAAATTTCCCACAGCTCTTTATACAAAACAAATCAGATGTGGTGCAGACAAGACGGGGATGTTAAAGGTAGTGGGGCTGGAAACAGGATCATACTCCATTTTGAGATTAAGGTATATGGTTCTTGGGTATGTCTGAAACCACCGGGTTATTGCTCAATTTCCCTGAACTGTCATGACCAAATATATTTACTAGATTGACTAGAACTACAGTTTGTGACCCCACTTTAACTGTCATGGCTCCATCCCATGGAATCCTGGGTTTGCGAGTTTTGTTATGAAGCAGAGCTTTCTGAGAGAGAAGGCTAATCTCATACAAATCCCATAATTTCATAGCATGAAGCCATGGCAGTTAAAGTGGTGTCAAAGTGCATTCATTATGGAGTGTAGCTGTAACCTTGTATACAATAACCTACTAGAAAAAATCTGATAGTCCTGGTGAGGAATCTGTACCAAGGACTGGGGAACATCTGATAGTCCTGGTAAGGAATCTGTACCAAGGACAAGAGGCCACCATTAGAACAGAATTCAGAGAAATAAGTAGTTCCTAATCGTTAAAGGGGTCAGAAAAGGCTACATCCTATCAACTTACTTGTTTAACTTATATGCTGAAACATCATTTTAAAAAAGCAGAATTGAATCAGAAAACAGAAGCAACATTAACAATATGAGATATGCAGATGACACCACAATATTAGCAGAAGACATTAAGAATTGAAACAGTTAATAAGGAAGGTCAAAGATTGAAGAGCAAAGGCAGGACTGATGCTGAACATAAAGAAAACAGAAGACATACACAAATTCAATCTAGACAACTAGGAAAATTGAAATAGATAAAGAATTCCCATGTCTAGGATCAAACATTGACCAGAATGGAGACTGCAGTCAGAAATAAGAAGAAGACTTTTGCCTGCATCTGTGACTGGGCATTTTCAGAGGGTAGCGGCATGGTGCATGCACCACCCTTTGAAGATGTCAGCCACAGATGCAGGTGAAATGTCATGAATAAATTCTTCTGAGAATGGCCTCACAACCTGGAAACCCCACAGAAAACTAATCCATATGCCTTGGAAGTCTGCAGTTACCGAAAAGTATCCACTGAACTACTGTATTTGAACTTACTTTGTGAGTGAATGGTGGAGGTAGTGAATCACAATAGGAAAAGCAATGTTAACACCATTCTGTTCCATATACACATTACTTTCCTAACCCATCAAGGAGCCATCCATTTGATGGAAGGCTATGGCATTTGTTAAAGAGAGTTTGCCCCACCCCCCAAAGTTTGCACCAGGTCCTGGCTGATCAGGCACCGAGTGCAGCCAAATCAAGGGCTGCCAAATATTACCTTGTGGTGTGCCATGGTCTCTATGGAACAGTCTTACTCTTAGTAGGTAAATGGGCACTCCTCCACTAATAATTCTGGTCCTTCAATTCCTTGTTCACTGTCAGGGGTCGCAGTCTTGCCATTGCGGCTTCTCTGGAATGTTTGAGCAGCCTGCCTGCCTTTCCACCCTCCCCCTCATTTGGGGAGCTTTGGTCGGCTTGGCTGGCATTTTATGAGTTCCCTTCAGGCTGGGGTTGCTCTGGACAGGCTGCAATCAGGTGTCCCTTCCTGCCACAGCCTAAGCAGAGTCCCAAACGCATCCTGCGTTGCTTTTTGGACTCCCCAGATGGTTTAGGTTTGGTGGAGGACCCTGAATTCAGCTTCTGCTGCTGGTCTTGCCTTGATGATATGAGGATGCTTTGATTTAGATTTCCTGCATGGCAGGGGTTGGACTGGATGGCCCTTGCAGTCTCGTCCAACTCTATGATTCTATGTAAATATGTGAAAATGTGCAATTACAATTTTTAAAGCAAAGATGGAGATCTTTGGTTACTCAAATGTTTTGGGCCTAAAATTCATACATAAAAGTCAGTATGAACGTAGTTAAGGAGTGTGGGTGTTGAGATCCAGTACATTTTGGGTCATGATCCTACAACTCTGCTTTTAAGTAATACCATTTTACCTTGGAGATAATTCTTTATTTAACTTTTCTAGATAACTGCACTCTTTCATATCCATATATTCCTATCATTACTGTGTAGAATTGTCAGATTTTGTTTCTTCACATTCTATGGTGTATCTCTCTGACATCCTCAAATCAACACTGTTCTCCCTCTGTATTGACCATCATGTCTCCCTAGGAAAATAAAGACAAGCATTGCTATTCCAGAGTGTTTTGCCTTGTGTGCTGCTTGGACACATTATGGAGCTTTGAATGACTTCCTTTTACACTCAAACCAACAGAAGTTTAAATAACAAGAACACTGAGGCGGGAAGTAATTCTTGGCTAGTTATGTTCTCAAAAGGGGGGGGTTAATAATTTTCTTTGCAATGTAGAAAGACGTCAAAAATCATACAGTTTTTTTAAAATAAATGTTCACAGTTGAGAATTTACCCTATGCATACATGATATTTTTTTTTAGTAGAAAACATAATATTCTGTGCAGAAAACAATATTGTGATGTAGAAATGCATTCTGCACAGGAAATGCTTTTATCCATGTAGAAAATTTGTTTTCTAAACCAATCTATCTATGGGTCTATCTGTCTATAGGCATATTTTGTGGGCACAAGGGTGTCTCTACACTGTAGAAATAATGCAATTTGACACTCTTTTTAGTGCTATAGCTCCAGTCTATGGAATCATGGGATTTATAGATTTACAAGGTCTTGAGCCTTCTCTGCAAAAAACGTGTTGGTACCTCACAGAACTACAGATCCTAAGATTATGTAGGATGGAGCCATGACAGTTAAAGTAGTACCCAATTACACTATTTCTACAGTGCTGATGAAGCACCCTAAGTCCTAAATTATGAGGTTTCACATCACTGTGTTTCTTCTCATTAGGGTTTTCTGACTCTCAAGAAACACATTTTTGACCATTTCTGAAATCTTTTCCCCACCTCACCCCTCATTGGTACACTGAGGAGAATTGTCAGAATTGCAGTTCAAAATCCAGGAGAGAGAGAGAGAGAAAAAAAAACCTTTACCTTTACAAGGCCACACTATATTGGATTTATTTTGTTTCTTGCTAAGTTCATGGGAAATTTTCATGTCATAATAATTAGGAAGCCAAAATTAGGAAGCGGGGGTTTTGAACTGTTAATAGTTGAACAGAGAGGAGATTGCCAACAAGGTTGGTTCCAACACTTCTATTAAAGTTCAATATTCTTTTTTGCATCTGGCTGCTCGAGAGTGAAAGTATCAGAGACAGTTTCATCTGTCTTTTGAACGTTATCTTGAAGACTATGAAATATAAGCTGTCTACCTTCATGGTACTTGTAAATGCAAACTAAAAGAATTAATGTTGACAAGCATATTTTATGTCTAATAACTTGCTTCGTTTTGCTTTTCACTGCTGGATTTTTTTAAAATGACTTTGAAACAAACATATAAAGAGATAGCTCTGGCATGCATCACTGCAGCCTCCTCAGACCATTTTAAATTATTAAGGACAGTATGTCAAAGAACTTTATAAAGTGCATTGTGTTTACTGTATGATGGGGGAAGACAACCAGTCGCAGCTAGTGGCTTCCAGGTCAGTTGGACAATACATCTATTCCAGGGTGTAGTCTGACCTTCAAAGTAGCTATCTATGTTGCAGAACTCTTTCCCCCAAATATAGAACAAGTCTATTTAATACATAGCATAGTGTGAATACTACATGACCTTAATGAGCTGTTTAGCACAGTCATATTAAAACCAAAATACTGTACAAACAAACCCTACACAACAACAATTAAAAGCAAAGCTGTATTTATAAAACTCATAAAAAAGAGCTTCTGCATTATATACCTGACCAATGAACCAACCATAACTATCAAATTAGAGGTGTATTCATCTACTTTCTTTTCAACCAGAAGAATTGAAATGTAATAGTAAAGCAAAGGGGGGGAAAGGATTGTATCTTAATATGACATTTGCAAGTAAAGATGATGCATAGACTGACAGCTACTGTGTAATTGAGGTACTTCAGTTTAAATGCACTTACCACTTTGCTGACATTCTAAAACCTCTTAAATCTATTGAAAAAAATATAGACAAAATACTATCAACTTCTAAAATGTCTTAGGTGCCCTTTACAAGTTACAGCAGAACTGTGAAAGCTGAATTTAGTCAGTTCATCCCTCACCCAACCCATTTCCCCCATTCTGCTGTAACACTTAAAGCTCTTGTATTGGAACAATAGAATCCTGTAATTCAAGCACACACTGAATACCTATGTGCCATAATTTAAAAGCTACGACTGTTCTTCAACATGAAGTTAATTCAATAACTGATTTAATCAATTTTCAGCCTTCTGTGCACAAGTCACAGTGGAGCTCACAGTAACAGCTGTTAGAGTCAATGACAGTGGACCAATGAATCCACTCTGGTTAGTTTGAATTTTAGAAGAGCTGTCCGTGGTGTTGAACTGTACCCCCACATACACTGAACAACCTATATTGCTCCATTAAAGTTCAGGCTAAAAACCAGAATGGATTCATCATCCCATTGACATATAGACCATCTTCTGCCACTGAATCTCAGAAAATATCATGGTAAGCAGGTGTTCTCTTTAAAGTTATGGGACTTAGTGAGCACACATAACATTGTAACTTTTATGTTCCTAAAGCTATATCTCTATACTATTATGAAATCAGTCTGCAGGTCTTTAGTCTTCTCTGCCAAAGAGTGTTGCTGCCTCATAAAATTACAAATCCCATGTTTCTGTAGGTTTGAGCCATGGCAGTTAAAGTGGTGTTAAAGTGCATTGTTTTTACAGTGCAGATGCATCAAAAGTTCTATATAAGGACATTAAAATGTAATAGAGAAAATGGGATATATTTATTGATCTTCTTTGACCTTTGGGTCATTTGACTGCTACTGTGAGATGGTATCAAAAAATTGGAGCTTTCCACATTGTAAACCAGCCACATAGAAGTATGAAAACTTCTTCTTGACTGAGGTCAGCTAGCAAAATTGGGGGAGGGGTTATTAACTGCATACACTTATGTTCCATGCGATTCATATATATTCACTATCCCAACTATTTAAATGTAAAAGGACCCATCTGCTATACAGTATTTAAATAATTGGGTCATAAAGGTAGTGGACAAGCCTGCCTTGCAACAATAATGCAAGGCTAATTTTGTATACAGTTTGCCCTCTTTCAATAAAAGATAGAGATGTCTCTTTGATGACAGATGTGAAAACTTAAGACCAACCATATTGTATTCAGTATAAAGGTATCATGTGCATTGCCCACAGCTATTATGCCAATCATGTTACACATGCATTTCTCATTCTTACATGAGAATGCACATACAACCACTATTGTTCATGTAAGAAGTCAGACAAGATGTAGTTTTCCAAGATTAGAATGACTGAATTTGTTGTTAACTGCCTTCACATCAATCTCAACTCATGGCAACACTATTGATGAGACATCTCCACTCCCCCCTGCAGCAGCTCCTGCAAGATCACATTTGTGATCTCTCTAATAAAGTCTATCCATCTAGCCTGTGGCCTTCCTCTCTTCTCACTTTCCTCCACCTTCCTACATTATTGTTTTCCCAACGATTCGTGCCTTCTCATGATGTGTCCAAAGTATGACAGTCTGAGAGGCTGTGCAGACCACCTCTAAGGCGCGACCTGTAGCCACCTCCAGATGAGCTGGATCAGGTCTGTAGGAACCCGGCCTCATTTGCATTCATGGTTCTTAGTTTATTCCTATCTCCTTTCGTTTTTGTTTTCTCTTCTTTCCTTTATTGCTTTTAGCGTTTTATCTGTCATCCATGGTTTTCTTCACTTTCCTTTTGTCTGTTAGAAGTGTCTTTATGCATTCTTCTTTTTATGTCCCTGGCTTCAGATCCAAGTTCTTCAAGTTCACGATCTATTATTCTTAGTACTGCAAATCTGTTCCTTATAATGTCAATTGATTCTGTGGAAATGTTGAATAAATCATATTTGGTATGATGACTGGTTCTCTTCTTGAGTTTTTTTTATTTTTGAAATGAGTAGTTCATGATCTGTGCCACAATCAGCTCCTTAGTCACCAGTATGGAGCTTTACCATCTTTACTTCCAATTATATAATCTATTTGTTTTTGTGTTGGCCATCTGGTGATGTCCATGTGTATAACCTTTTCTCTGGTTGTATGAAAAATGTGTTTCCAAGGAATAGGTTGGAAAGCAGATAAGTTTGGCCATAAAATGGAACTCATAAGAAAAGTGGAAGGTGGTGAAAGAAAAAAAAATATTTTCCTAATGCCTGTTAGAATATGCTTTCAAGTGGTCTTTAGAAGGTTAAAATGTTTTGCTCACACTTGCAAGGCTTACCTGATTTAGTGTGTTTCATGTGTACATATTCTTCGAGATGATGATTACTAAAACCACTTTTATTCTTTCCATGTTATTTCTTCTTGGCTACCATTTTCTGCGAAGAATAATGCCTAGGAAAACATCCACTTTGTTAATTAAGTTTCAGAGAGCTCCTGGACAGGCATCTCAAAGAGGTCAGCAGCCAGAAGTACTTTTTACCAGCTTGAACTACCATAAGATGTCCCATTCAATGTTTCTCTTCATTATGGATCAGAAAAAGCAGTGCAGACTTTTGTGTGGCCTGGGTATCCCACTGACTTGATACTAGTACTGCCGAGGTTTCTGAGCAAAGCATGAGGTGTTAGTTTTATCCTTTTTATGGAGGGTGAACAACTTGAGCAGATTCAAGAGACATGTTTGCTTCCCGGCAACCTACTACATCTCATTAGACTGTGATATATTTCATTCTTTATTTTGAAAATAATGACACAAATCAGAATTTATTTTTGATTTGGTGAGGGGAGAAGCAAATCTCTCCCCCTTCTCTCTCGCACACCCTCACACACAGTAACAAGACTTCTGCCTGCTCCACACAAGAACTGTTGCTTCTTAAAGATGTATGTACAGCGCTGTGTACATTTACAGCACTTTATAATAAAGGTTAATAATATAATAATAATAATAATAATAATAATAATAATAATAATTCAATAATTTCACAACACCATTCTCTCATTTTTGTCATAGGTTGGGACCAGGAAGCTTGGCAACTGCATGTGGTCTGCAAAGACATGATTCTCACCCCTGCTTTAAAGACTTAACTATTTGGGTCCAGGCTACTTGAAGCCTTCTGAGGCCATTTGTTGAGACTCTTTCACTTGGCCACCAGTAAATATATGCAGGTGAGTTAGATTGTGGTCCCAGCTGTGGAATCAACTTTCATAGCTATTCTTCAGGTTCATTTGAAGCTTTCATAGTCCATTTGTATTTGTCAACCTTTACTTACCACTTGGACAGCAGTTCTATTTTAATCATTGTTTTCATTTAATATTATTTTAATAAGTGTCTTGTATTGTTTTCCTTTTGCACAGTGAGAATTTTGTCCTTAAGGCAGCCTAATTGTTTTTTAAATTCCAAGTTAAATAAAAAAGGAAAGGAAAAAAGGAGCCGACATCCTCGCACTTTTATCCAATTAAATTTCCCCAATTCCTTTGGGAGGGAAACAGAATAGTTGAGAAGATACAGCCTTGTTAAAATGTGGAAATCTGAGCAAAGCTGGTTAGTCTGTAGTGAAATTTTAGTTCTTGCAGAAAAGAAGAGAAAGTTCAACTAAAGGCATTTCTTCCTTCCTGGTGGCATATGATAAGAATTCTATGATCTCTTTCAACATAATTTTCCCCCTCTAAATGAAGCTTGAGTCAAGAGAGACCCATTGTAAAGTAAAAGCTTAATCTGATTTTGTATGTTTCAATAATAGACTTCATGCAGGACACTTTCATACTGTGAATCATTAATCATTCTGACAAAATGTGGCATATCTCTATTAGATTTCCTGTTATGGACTTTTAACAGATGTCTAATTAGAAGATACAAGTGAATTCAGAGTGAAGCTGTTTTGCCAGAGAGGTGGAGGAGGAGATTATTCTAGTTGGTTTGAATATATCAATGCTTGGGAATCATCGAAAAAACAGGAACAGAAATGTAGAAGGAACCACAATTGGAGTGAAAGCATCATGAAACTCCCTTGACTAAGGAGAAAATGTTTTCGCATAATTTCAAACTCACATTATCAGGATCAAATATTGCTCTCAAATATGTTTACATTCTGAGTTTCATCGCATTTTCACCAAACAATCTCTAGACCCCAGCTGTCATGCCTCCAGGCATCTTTGTGCTCTTGAGACATTATTTAGTTAAGATTATATTAGCTTTTTATGTATTAGTTTAGGAGGGAAATAGTGTTCTACAGCTTTAAGAAGGCAAGGATTGTGGGAAATCCCAGGGTCTTATGCTGTCTCCCTCTAGCTAAGTTTCAGTGTGTAGTAAGATTTCAGCCAAGTCAGACCTGAGAGAGGTATTTTCCTTTGACAAAAAGATAAGTCCACAAAGGAAAAAAGATAAGTCCACAAAGGAAAGATAGAATACATCAAGAAGAGAGCAAGGTATTTAGAAGGGACTATGAAAAAAAAGAAGAAATCAGTTTTGTGTTATTGTGTTTTATACCAGTAAAGCTTTGAAACTTAAGAAATTTGTGGACAAGTCTTTTGTTCTGGCTTGTGTCCCGAGAGCCAGAGGCCTTACTACACCCAAAGTCCATAGCATTGCTCTTGGGACAAAACACCAGCCATGACAGTCTCATGTGCGAAGCCAACACAATTTAGCAGCCACGCATATAGCCTATCTGATAAATAAGCCTCTCCACTTCATGTGATTCAAATCAATCAGGTTTTTCATGACAAAACCTGAAACCCTCTATTTGGTGTTTTTTTTGTTTGAACCCTCTCCTATGGTTGTTCTTAGATAAAGTAATATGTTGAGGCAGTCAAATACCATCAATTATGGCACACACTAAGGATGAGAAGAATAGTGGGAATTTTTGAAGTGTTGAATGAACAAACAAAAATTGCTTCTTAATCTTGGAAAACTCTGATAAGGAGAATGGTGAGTACAGCATTTATTTCTAAGCAGCAAACAGTCATTTGCCACAAAAACAATATTTCTGCATATAAATTCTATTTTCTAAAGAGGAAAAACATGAATTGTAAAAAAAAAGTAACCCAACTGAACCATTTTCTGCACAGAAAAAAAAATTATGTTCAGATTTTTTTTCTGGATAGAAAATCTGTGTGTGTGAAAAACATCTGTGCAAATTTTAGCAGAATAACTCCAAAATTATGATTAGTAAACTGGACCCTTGCTGTATGCTGATATTTGGTTCCAGGATCTCCCTGTGGATATCAAGTATGTGGATGCTGAAATCCCATTTATATAATAGGAATCCGGCGTCTCCAATAGAGTATGAAACTATTCCAAATATTTTTTTTCATGGTAAGACGCAACACTAAAGCCACTTTAGACAATGAATTAGAGGGAAGAGGTAGAAGGGATAGATTACATGATGCTGAATACCTAAGTTTGATCTGATGCAGCCCCCATAATCTTCACCAGTGGTTATGCTGGCATGGGCTGCTGACAGTTGCAGTTCAACAGCATCTACAGAGCCAAATTTTCTCTACCCCCTTTTGTATGCTCCCCAGTCAGCTAACCTGTCATGCTGTGGTAGAGATCCCACTTACAGACATCAGATGCTAGAAACATCATGAGATTTTCCCAGTTTCAGTAAAGGACAGACAAACCAATCTATTCTTTGCAAGTGTATTGTTACTTGTGAATCTGTTCTGTCCTATATCTGATGCACCTGGCATTCAGATGAAAATCAAATTGAGTTGATCATTGATCTACAGTGAATCATACTAAATAATGAAGCTAAAATGCTAAAGAAAAGTAAGACTAAGAATAATTGGCTGTGTTTATAATGTAATGTATACAGGAAAAGAACCTGTTAGTTGTCTGATAAACGCAGGAAAAGTAAAATGCAATTATGAGGTGCTAAACAAATGCATATATTAAATGAATAAATTTGCTTTGGATGGTTTATGCCATGGTACTGTGGATGATAGAAACCTCATAAATAAATGTATGAAAAGAAGTTTGGCATAAAATTTGCTCAATACACACATTGTAAAAAAGTTTTCTAAAGAAAGTAGGAAAGAACGCCGCTGGAATGTCTCTCTCTGGTTTTGTCTTGAACATGGGGCAATGCCTTAGCCCGATCAGATTATTTGTTTAACTAGGCCTGTCTGTCTTGGATTGCCAGAAACCCTCCAAAGGTCTCAACAAAGAAGTTTTTCCCACCTTTCTGCCCTCCCAAGACCGTCTTAATTGAAGTACAATATGATCATATCTGATCTCAAAAGCTAAATGGGATGATGTTTGTTTGTACCTGAAACAGAGATTTTTGGGAGAAACTAAGTACTGTAAGCTATATTCTAAAGAAGATAATGGCTAACCACCTCTGAGCATTTCTTGCCTAAGCAAACACTGAATCCATGGGTCACCAGAAGTCAATAGGTGACGAAAGGCACTTACTTCATTATATCAGGATTAAAAGTAGGACATTCTGCATGCAAAGCATGTTCTCTAACATGGGATTATTTGCCTACTAAGGTGGTTCATGAATTCAGTGGTGGAACAATCTCATTGAATAACAAACAATCTCTTTTGTGTGTAATCAATTTCTGAAGTGTTTATGCAGTATTCATGTTAGTTCAGAACCCTCGTACTCTGGGAGAATAAGTATGGGCAGGTATGGTCCCTCTAGGGCTTGTTGGTCTCCAATTTATAAATCCTCCCTAATATAACAAGAATGTTACTCCAGAAAACATGGGGAGTGAACCAGTTGCCCATCCACATACAGGTATTCACAGAGGTTGGGATAATGCATTGAATAAATGATGCTACTGTCAAGGAAAAAGCAACATGGGATATACAGTAAATGAAATAAAACATGTATGTGAGAGTCAGGGTGACTCAGCAGAAGCCAATTGGGAACCACACAGGTGTAATGGTAATACAATTAACAGTCCTAACTGCCGGACAAGAGATGCCTAGTGAATAATTGGACACACCTGACAATTGTTAGTGGTCAAGGCTGAGATGATGAAATCACTATTGTAGGATGAACCGAGAGAACCAATGAGAATGGTGTACACGCCTCTGGGTGGAAACAGACAACAGTGGGTGGTATCTAGCATGACTATAATAATGACTATGCATCCCATGTATTTGTGGGTTGTATTAGTGGATAGAGTGGATAGTGTAGTAGGTGAGGAGTAGAGTATTATTGTGTTGGATGTTTGGAGCTGTATATAGTAGAATAAGTAGATCTTTTATTAAGACTCTGAGTTGTCTTGGGTCTTGGGTGAAGATACAAGAACCAGCTGCATCCAGAAGAGGGTGAAGACTTCTGTGGAAGCAAGAGTGAGAAGGTTTGGGAGAGTTTGTCGGGGTCTTCAGCCCTATTCTTGTAACTCTGCTAGCTAACCACTGGCCAAAACTGGTCAGCGCGGTGCACAAACCAGGTGGTGAGTTCGAGAGCCAGAGGTGAAGAGCTACAACTCCCATCATCCCTGACAGCTACTGACTGCATATTATTTAAGGAATAATAACATTTCTCAGGACGTGCACAAATCTCAGTATGAATTCCAAAGCAAATCAGCCTGCTTTAGTCCAGCCTGTATGAGTCCAGAATGGATTATTCCAGGTAAATTCAGTTCCATATCAGATCATGCCACTGTGAAACAGTAAAAAGATTTCCAGGTAAAACCAGATTAATGGACATTTTTCAGGACCAGCAGATATGATTGTAAACACTCATTTAATATTTCCTTGGCTGTTGCTCTTAGGGTTAACTCTGGCCTATTGTCCTAAATTCGACTAACTTCTGGGTTCTGAAACCTGATTCTACTAACTTTTCCCAACAGGGTATTTAAGCTTTAAAAAGCCATAATTGAATGCAATTTGTTCACCAAAGAAAGCTCTCTTTCTTAATTATAACTTTATATTTAATGCCTTTTGAAACAAATTTAACATGCCTGTATAAATCCTATCACAACCTACACAAATTCATTAGACTTAACATAGCAAGGGATTGTTTTAATTGTCATTCCTAATTATTTCAGTTTTATGCTTCTTTTCAATTAGGAATAAAAAGAACAAACCAAAATCCACCTTACAATGGCCTGTGCCAGTTTAATAACATTTTTGCTACACTTTTTTAAAAATATGAATTGTAATAAATATAATAGTTTTATTGCTAGTATTCATGACTATTACAGTGTACAATGATGGTTGTAATTTAAATGCAATTGACTTCCTTAATTGCATAGTATAATTTATGTCTGCAGTAGTTGTTTAGAGTACACAGTGTAGTAATGCTTTAAGTTCATCCAATATTTATCTACAGGATTATCAGATTGTTATGGAACTTTTCATGTGGGCAAGGAAGGGAAAATAATGTAATTGTTTTCGGAGATGAAATATTTCTAGTCTTAGCACTAGAAAATGGTTGTTTACTAACTTTATGAACAAGCCCCCTTTTTTTCTTTCTCACTGGATAGTTGTGAATACTAAATCATGGCTAAAGTTTAGCTTTAGAGCCTTCTGAGAAATGGGAAAGGAAAGATTATAGGATATTTGAAATTTTTTGTTCACTGATTTGGCTACAAAAGGTTTACAAGAAGTAACCTTTGTCCACAAAAAGGTTACAGGAGGCTACACAGCTTGTGTGATATTCTCATGAAAGAATCGATACAAATAAGCCAGTTTCTAGCTGGGATGCCACCACCCGGATGCATCCCAGGTCAAAGAGTTTCCAAGCGAGGCCTTGACCCAGGATGCATCCAGGTGGTGGCATCCCAGTTAGATTGGTAGCAATCTAACATCTGGGGGCATCCTGGATCCAGAATAGAAGCCAGAGGAGGTAAGCTGGCTTATTTGCCCGATCGATGAACTCCCTCCTTCCTCCAAATCAAATTCTGCTTTACACATGATATGTTCAGCATACAAATTAAACAAATACAGTGATAAAATGCGGTTTTGCCTGACCCCTTTGCCAATTGGAAACCATTCCATTTCTCGGTATTCCATCCTAATAATAGACTCTTGTCCTGAATATAGGTTATGCATCAGGACAATCAAACGTTGTGCTATATCCATTTCTTTAAGAGTCATCTGTAGTTTTTTTAATGATTTATACAATCAAAGGCTTTGCTATATTTTAAAAAAACACGAGGTGATTTTCTTTTGACATTTTTTGGTGCACTCCATTATTCAACATACAGTTGGTCCTCCATATCCATGGAGGTCATATGGTTCTTCCTCAAAAGACTCTGCCATCTTTTCATTTCTTTTATATATAGTACTTCTGTGTATAGTTTTCACTCTCTTTCTACTTGGTCAATGTGTTTCTCAAATGGTTGTAGAGCATCCCCACTCTTGCTTTAAAATTTCCTCTGATTTCTTGGATCTCACAGAAGAGGTCTTCCTTTTTGTTGGCACCTGCTAGTTCTCTGCAATGCAGAAAATTCCCAGTAGGGTCATAAAATATATCTGTTTGTGTGAGAGCTTTGTTTTGACCTTATCAGGAAACAATCTACCCAACCTACCACAAAAACCTGGATGAGGGTTAAAGCACACGGAGACACAAAAAGTATAATTTGCACAATTTGTTTTCATAAATATTTTAAAGGTAGTTGTTACCATATGAGGCGATATTTCATTCACTACTGGGGAATAAAACTAGCATGCATGTCCTAACATGTCTATCTAATCTTGGTTTAGTGGCCCAATTAGGGTCAGATATTACCTTCACAGCTATGATTAAAATGTATAATCTAAAATACCATTAAGTCTTATACTTTCCATCTCACTAGGTTCTTCATATAAACTAATTAGCTCAAAGGTCATTGTTCTCATTTTTCCAATACCAACAGATCGTTAAAGCAGTGCACTGCTGATTATGTTGATAGATATTGTAGCGTGCAATAGAGACAGAGCTTTCAGTTTCAAGAAGGGTGAAAACAATTATCATAAATTCTCCAAAGAGATCATCTAATTACAACATTTTTCATTTCAAATGGCTATTGTCCTAGAAAGGGAAAGTTTCTGAAACTATGTAAACAAGGGGAACTGATTCAGAGGCATGTCTATAAATCACAGATGAGCATAATCAGCCTTCCCATGCAGATGACTAAGTAGGACAAGAAGGCATTTTGACTGAAGACAAGAAATGTTCAGCCTTTGGTGCCTGAAATGATACATGTATTGTGTATGGAAGAAAGCATGCCAGGTGGCCTTAGACTGATGTTTGGCCATTGGCTACATGAACCCAATGGCTAGACCAACAAGAGTTAAACCCACTGGATCAACAGGGTTTGCAAAAGTGTTGATATACCACATCTACTCTATTTGGTAATAGCAGATGGGTTTAGCTGGGGAGGAGGATACATTTGAATATGAGTGGCATGTGATCAAAAATTTGAAGGCATCCCACAGAAGAAACAAACAGACACTAGATGCCACAATCTCTCCGAAAATGAGAACTGTTCTGGCCAGATTATGGTGAGATTGTGTACATTCCATCCTCATAAGTTACTTATGGATAAATGTTTATTTTCCTATCTTGCCTACAGAGACATTTGATATTACAGTTCATCTTCTCTTAGTCCAATTAATATTTAAGATCAGTGTGGGATTGGGTTGAAACAGGTTTCAGTTGTTTATGAATTACTGTATAGGGAAGAGCAAAAAAAAAAAAAAAGTTGCTAATATTGGGGACAAAAACAAACCAACAAGCAGCAAGCTTACAATATAATTGTCAAGGAAGGAGGGAAACGAGGGTAGATAATGAAAATAATTAGAATAACTGAAACAGGGATGTATCTAATTTACAAAATATATGCATGTGTGTTAACAATATTGAATCTCAGTATTAAGAAGTCGAGCAACAGTATACAAATAGAAAAAAACTATGCTGTATCCTTATGAATATCAATAATAGTCCAAACCAATGAGATAAATGTCCAAAGTATATCCAATCCAAAGTCTGGGAAAAATCATTGATGCAGTATGGTAGCATGAAGATAAATAATGTAACTTTCACTGGTAGCAATGTCCTCCAATAGTTATACTGTTTCAATAGTAAAGGCTTTCAAAAGTGGAAAGACGGCTACCTCCGGAGTACTATGTGGCCGTTTCGACTCACAAAAAGTCTTCATCAGCAATACTAAAACATTCTATGCCGGATTAATATTTCAATATTCCATGCTTCTAAATTTACAAGGTTAACAACAATTAGTAAAGTAATATACATAAGCTACAGAGTACACAATTGTAAAAAACTTCAAGCAAACAACATTATTGCTTACCCAAACCATAAATCAGCTTGACTTCACAAATAGGAGGGTTACTGGTGAGAAATTACAGGGATTGTACGTTGTAATATACTCTGCCTATACAATAGGCTACAGGTGATTACCTGGTACATTTAATCTCTTAAAGGTATATCTTTCAGAATTGTAATGTCCTGTATGTCCCAAAACGTAAGCCTGATACACAGTTGAATGTACTGTACATGTACATTGTTCATACACACATAATGACATTTGCCATACTTATATGTTATAAATGAAACCATATTAACATATTCTGTGAAAACCAACATGTCATGAATCTTATAGAAAAGATATAACTTCATGTTATCAAACTGACCTCCATCACACATTACTAACTGTCTCTGTTAGTTGCAACTTAATATATGTGCAGTACTGCCTAGTAGTTAAATCTCACCAATTTCATTGAAAAGAAGTCAAATCTAAACTTTCATTTAGGCCCTTGGGTATATATGATGTTAACTTATGTATCCAAAATGATTCTCTTTGTCATAGTTTGGTTTGCATCTTACCACTATAAAAGAGGCCAAATTTAACTTGTTAAATTACAAAGAATTTTAAGGAGTCTGGAGAGTGATGTAATTGTAAATTACATTGTAAATTGTAAACAATGTGTAACTAATGAGGTATCCAAACTTTTATTACGAATGGTACTTTTATGTTTGGAAATTCTAGTTCTTAATGGTCTCGTAGTTTGTGCTACATATATTTTCTGACAAGAGCACAAAATCACATAAATGACATTTAAAGAATTGCAGTTTGTAAATG
>NC_056524.1:120517464-120528469 GCF_019175285.1 Sceloporus undulatus
TTTTTTTCCTGTATAATATTTTATTAGTTTTTCAGGACAATCCTACACACAACTTCAAATTGCTCTAATGTTGGATCCTGTACAAGTGTTTGAAAGTTTTTTCCATGAGAGTCAGTGTGGTACAGTGGTTTGAACTTTGGACTAGAACTCTAGAGATCAGGGTTCAACTTCCAACTCAGCCATAAAACCCATTGGGTGACCCTGGGCAAGTCGCATAGTCTCAGCTTCAAGGGAAGGGAATGACAAACTTCCTGTGATCAAATCTTGGCAAGAAAACCCCATGATAGATTTGCTTTAGGATTGCCATAGGTTGGAAAGGACTAGAAGGCTCAAAACACACACAATCCATTTCATTATTAATCCCTATATTGTTTTTTGTTGTTAAAAAATCCTTTTTGTTATTCATTACTTGTTATTGCTTTACAAAGTTGACTTGCTATGTTATTTGTTGCATAGATTGTTAGTTTTCTATTATCTTCTGTGACTTTTTTTAAAAAAAAGAAGCCTTAGGATTGATAAGAAAATGGCATAAAATTTGAAAACTTTAAAAATATTTTATAAGCTAGTAATAGTTTGTCCCTGCACCAATACGATAAGTTTGGTTTTGTTATCTTGCTTTTAAACTATAACTTCATTACAAAAAATAGTTTGCAGGTAACATTAAGACTTGTAACTTGCTATCTCCGAATTTGGCTTTTGATGCATCTTAAGACAGAGGTGTTGCATTGCAGTTCCTAGCACACTTTACCACTGGCTTTGCTGGTTTGGGTTGCTAGAAGATGCAGTGCAACAACATCCTGAGGCCAACTACATTTCCTTGCCTGTTCTAACCATGTTCATGTTGGTAGGGTAACTGGTAGGTAGGAGTGTCACATTCTCTATTTCTGTTTATTTGTTTCCCAAGTGACTTATGGTATAATATTTCTCCATGCTAGAGACATGGAGTGAGCAGAATGGTACATCCCATGGTTGTACAACTCTTATGATCCACACATCTCTTGACTCCATCCTTTTTTACCTTTTTCAACATAACAGAGCTTATGCTGGGGAGACAAGAGATGTAAAAAGTTCAGTAGAGAATGGGAAACTGGACCTGGAATATTAAATTAGGTCCTACTCTTAGAAGATGCTTCTCTCTTTCCCTTTGGAAAGAGCAAATATTTCTCTGGCACCCAGAAGACTCATCCAGGCACCATAAGAGAACATTCTAAGTCTGGATCCAACACAGTCTTGCAAGATCAGCCAAAGGCTAAATTTCATTTCCAGTCCCAATAAGACAAGACCAATTAAATTAAAAAAATGAAAATCTCTGTTTCTGCTTTCATTCATTGTTGCCTGCATTTTTTCTTTTTTAAAGAATGATTTTATTTACAAAACAAACATGATAACAAATAGTATACTAAAACAACAACAAATAAAAATAATGTCAGAGACATTAAACCTTCAAATGTGGTTATTTCACTTAAAAAACAAACAAACCAGAAATTAAACCATAATCCAAAATAATGCCCTGGAAATTACCAGCAAAAGATGTGTTCAGAGATCCTGGAAGACATCTTTTTGTAACAATTTAGATATGATTGGGGGATATCTAGAAACAAAGTCCTGCTGGATGTATTCAATAAGAGGATGCCAGATTGTGTGGAAAGTCAATCCAGAGTGTAAGGCTCTCACTCTGTTATTATTGTCTG
Source organism: Sceloporus undulatus (assembly GCF_019175285.1). Classification (NCBI taxonomy): domain Eukaryota; kingdom Metazoa; phylum Chordata; class Lepidosauria; order Squamata; family Phrynosomatidae; genus Sceloporus; species Sceloporus undulatus. The sequence continues at coordinate 120,519,156 of NC_056524.1, forward strand.
GAATTTTCTCCATTAACCACAGGTCTCAAAGTTTAGTCCACCATCCTGCAGCATTCAACTTTTCAGTTTTCCACTTTTTAGCTATACCAAGCCTAGCAACAGCCAAAAGGAAAGCAGTAAGTTCTCTGTATTGCAGGGTTTTATTTTCATCCCTAAAAAAGGAGAACAGGAGCAGGGGTAGTGATGATTGTATGCTTTGCTTAGTGATTTTGGAGATTAGCTGCAAAATTTCAATCCAGTATTCACACACCAAGGGACATTCCAACCACATGTGTACAAAGGTTCCCCCATCATCACAACCCCTCCAAAAATTTGGATTGGCATTGGTAGACATGCGAGCCAGTTTGACTGGTATAAGATACCATTGGTGAACAAACTTAATAGTATTCTCTTTAACTGCAATGGACTTGGTTTTAAATGGGAAGTGACTCCACATATTTTCCCAAGTCCTACTATTGATTGAAAGGGAAGTTTCCACTTTCCACCCTACCTTATGAAGAGTCGACTACCCAAATGTTTATTCTACCAGACAGTTGTATATGAGTGCTATTTGGCCTTTAAAATAGATACCTGGAGAAACACATATGTTTTCAAAAAAAGTAAGTGGGCGAGGGTATTCCTGAACCCGGAATAATTTCTTTAAAAAATAATCATATCTGTATTATTTGATACCATTTCTGATGGCCAGGGCCCAAAGCACAGGTAAGTCACTGTGTTGTCATAGGTGCCCCATTGTGGAACAGGTCCCTAACAGTATACAGGTCATAAATCTCCCAACTTCAAAACTGTGCATGTTTTCCTGGGCTCTGGAAAAGAGGATGAATAAGAAACGGCCATAAAGGGGAAGGGAGGGGGCCAAGAGATGCCTCCATTTCTTCCACAAGACTAAAGAGGCAAGTAAAAAGGGTTATGGCAGATTTTATTAAATTTGTATATAGATTCTGAAAAAAAAACTGATCAAATGTTATAGGGGATGCTGTGTTGACTTCAATGTCTACCCAATTAGTCAAGCTATTTCTGATAATCAACTGGGTGACCTGACTCAACTGAGAAGCTTCAAAATAAAGTTCAAGTTTTAGACATGACAACCCTCCATATGTGCTTTTAGAATGTTTGATAGATTTTGAGAAGCGTGGGCACTTCCCATTAAAAATTAGGGTGTCTATTAACTTTTTCCAGCATTTAAAATATGAGTTTGGTAGTCTCAAGGGAACCGTTTGAAAAAGAAACAACAATCTTGGTAATATGAAAGATTTAACTAAAATGTTGCCCAAAAGAGAAAAACCTCCAATAGGCCAATTTTGATTTAATCTACTTAGTGATTGGCCTATAACTGTGAGGGTAAATTGAAAGATATCTCTTGTGATGATGACCCCTACATACTTTAAACCTGAGGGATTGATTTGTGTGTGTGTTAATCTTTGCCAAGAGCTCTGGATTTCAGGAGTTGCATTGAGGCAAAGCATCCTAGATTTTTGATAATTTATTTGGAACGCCAAAAAACCTGCCAAACTATTTCAGTATCCTTGGAAGGAGCTAGGTAAGTTTTTAATGTACAGCAGCACATCGTCTGCATAAAGCCCAATTTTATGCAGGGTCTTAATAATTTCTATCCCTTCTGTTTTGTTATTACCTCTAATAAATGTTGTGAGAGGTTCCAATGCTATTGCAAAGAGAGGTGGGGACATGGGATAGCCCTGCTTAGTGCTTCTTTGCAAGATGATGGGTTCCGAGTCCTCCTTATTAACACATATTGTTGCTCGTGATCCTTGATAAAGGTCCTTAAGCAAGTTCACAAAGGGCATCCCAAAGTTAGATTCCCTAAGCAAGGCAAAAAGATAGGGCCGTTCAACCATATCAAAGGCCTTAAGGGAATTGAGTGAGATAAGTGCCAGCTGTGTACCTTCCCTTGAGGAATAATGGATGATGTCAAATGTTCTCCTGATAGCATCTGACAGTCTATGCCTGGGCATAAACCCTATTTGGTTTGGGTGGATATAGCCAGTAATGAAACATACAATATTGCAGCTAAAATAGAAGAGAGCAATTTGGTATTTTGATTAATTAATGCAGTCAGCCCAAAAGATTGTTCAAGGAGTGACAATTCATTAGTTTTAGGGATCAGCATTATACTTGAAGTCTTCCAACTATGTGGCACTTTTCCCTTCAGAAAAGTTTCATTTAGTAACAGTACTAAATGGGGATTAAGACAGTCTTTAAGGAGTTTATAAAATTTCCCCATAAAACTATCCAGGCCTGGGCATTTCCTCAGCTGGATCTGTTTGAGAGCAGTTTCCAATTCTTCAGTAGTAATGGACTTGTTTAGGGCAACAGTGCGATAGTCTTTGAGGGTTTTTCTAAAAAAATATATATTTAAGAACTTAACAAATTCAGTATTGTCGAGATCACCAGCTTGGTCAGAGGAATACAATTTAACATAGAAATTATGAAATTCTTCTAAAAACTTAAATTGACTATTATACATTTTACCCTCCAAAGACTGAATACATGGTGTTAACCTGCTCTCTGACTTTTTTGTTTTCTTTTTACTATTCTTGCCATTAGCTTAGAGTTTTTATTACCAAACCATTGAACCTGTCTTTCGTATGAAACATGGCTTTCTCAATGTGATATAAGTCAATTTCTTCCAAGAGAGCCTTTTTCTGAAGCAAAAGGACCAGGTCAGACTTGTCTTGTGAATTCCTATGCAAATGTGTTAATTCTATTATCTCATTCAAGAGTAATCCCTGCTTTGCTTCTCTTAAGCACTTTTAGCAAGCCCCTTCTTTAATAAATAGGCCTTGTAGGACCATTTTCTTTCTTTCTTTTATTCATAAAATAAATTTATTAATAACTTTACTGACAAAAAAGAAAATAAAGAAATTTACTAATAACTTTACTGCTGAAACCCAAAATCCTGTTAATGCTAGGCAGTACCTTAACAATGTTTATGTGAAGAATTTACAAAGTCAGATGTGATTTCCATACCCCTGTGTTAAAGCTAATACTCCAGACAGGCTCTTTGTCTATTCATTTCTTATTTTTGCAAAGTGTCTTGAGGTAAGTAGAATAGGACCATTTTTGATGTATCCCAAAGGAGGGCCTCTGAAATTCCCGGGGTGGAATTGTGTTCATAAAAATGTTGGACAGCTTCAATAATTGATTGTTTAAATCACTTGCCATTGAGCAAATGAGAGTTAAACCACCAGATTTTAGGAGAGTGGTTATTCTCAACTATACTCCAGTCAAGAATGATAGGTGCATGACCTGAATATAGGTTAAGATTGATAGATGCCCCTGATATCTGCAGAATTAGACCTCTACTTATAAAGAATTGATCTATTCTAGAGTAGGTATTATGAAGGGGAGAGAAGAAGGTGTAGTCTTGAACAGTGAGGTGGAGAGTTCTCCATGGATCTGCCAGATTCAGTTTGCACAAATCAGGGATTGAGAACACAGGGAATTTGCTTTTCCTGTGTTTAGGGTTGTAGGACCTGTCTAACAGAGGATCAAGGACTAAATTAGAGTCCCCTCCTATAAAAATCTCTCCCTTAGCTGTCTCTCTCAATATCATAAAATCTGCCTGCTGGGAGTTGAGAGAATAAAGCTGCTAAGGGTAACTGTAACCTCTCTATCCCATAGCTTCACTTGAACTATAATAGCATGGGCATACCATTTGCCACTAGAGGGGCAAAAACTACAAGCCCCAGTATGCACTGGGGCTTGCCCCGGCTCCCTTTGGTGCGCAGGGTGGAAGGGACGGTCCTTCCACCCCCGCGAGCTCTGGGAGTCGGGCTCCGTGGTGCGGAGCTTCCATGGTTGGGTGACTTGGAGGAGGAGTTCGCAGCACATGTTGTGGGGAGCGGGCTAGGCCTATATAAGGCCGTGCTGCAAGCCCCGTCCCCCAGTCGGCGCTTGGCTTCACATGGGAGCCAAGCTAGGAAGGGAGGAAGACAGGAGCAGCTTCCCCCGCCCACCCACCGCTGTTTTGTGGGTTTGTTGTCACAACTTGGGGGGCAGCATAGGTCCGGATCTGCACGTGTGGTACCAGGGCTATGGAGCTCTGGTTGGGAGTCAATAGGTACCCGGGGCAAATAGGGCAGGCGTATGGCCATTGCGGGGGCCATAAGCCGGCGGCCTCCCGGTGACTAGGGGCTTAGTGAATATGTGAACGCATGGCAGTTTTGTGGTCAAGTGTGTTCCTTAGCCCCTAGGTCCTCCCAAGCACCTGGTGGGTGCCAGGTTTTTGGATAATCAGACAAAAGTGGGGTTGTTTGATTTTGCAGATCCTGACCTCATGCTTGGTGCCAAAACCTTACCAATTGCTTGCTAATAAAGTTGTGGCCTTTCTTCCAAACTTGTTGTCATGTGTGGTTATTTGCAGCAGCATCTGAAGCAAATCTAACTTTGGGGTTCTCTTCACATCCTCTGTACAGAAAACCAAGTGGTCTTAGCTATGAAAATAGCCACTCCTCTAGCTTTACAGAGGTCCACACAACAGTTTCCCAATCTTGACGGAGGGAGCATTTGCTTATTTAATTTGTTGTGGATTCTCTATAGCAGTGATATGGGGCACGAGAAGAATAACCTGTTTTAATACTAACCTATAATTACTAAATTTAATAATTACTAAATTATATCTCTAAAAGGTGACTGTGTCCGTCAGATGGAGACGGCAACATCTCTAGTGCAGGAAATTGCAGCATTGTATTCACAGTTAGCTTTCCCAACTTCTGTTCAGGGTCAGTATTGAAGTCCAGAAAAATTAAAGCAGGTGCGCTACAAGTTAATAATAATAATAATACTAATAATAATAATAATAATAATATTTGTTTTATTTATATACCCTATTCCAAAGATCATAGCGGTGAACAGCAAGTAAGCTAATTAGCCCCCAACAGTCTGTACTCATTTAGCAACCTCGGAAGGATGCAAGCCTGAGTCAAACTTGGTCCTTTTGCGGTCTTGAACTCGCAACCTTGTGGTTTTGAGTGAATGGCTGCAGTACAGCATCTTAACCATGCGCCACCAGGGCTCCTGGTGTCTTCAGCAAGCAGGGACTCCACTTTGTTAACGAAGAACTTTCTGATATTATGAGTATCTACTACAGTATTTTCCTGTGTCTCTTTACGTGGTAGAAAACCATGTCCTGATGAAATTTGAGCAACAACAACAACACAAAATCTTTGCATGTTAAATGCCAATATAGATTTAACTTCATCTCTAATTTAAGACTGAATGATTGACAGATTAGGAAACACACAGCCAAAAATATCCATTTCCTGTAGGAGTACAATAGACAACATGTAAAGAGCTAAATCTTTGCCTGACTATCTTAATGCTAATGACAAGCAGTCCTGCTTCCTGATGATAACTTTAAGAGAAGAGAGTCTATTTTGTATTGAGATTGCCCAGGAGATTATGCTGGAATGACTGTGACTGAATGAAAGTACCCCCCAATGTCTGTTGAGGATACTCCTACACTACTGTCCTATTCAGACATTCCAGTTGTGTTAGGAATGCACAGGAAGGGGAAGATTCAAGGTCCACATTCTCTCCCACATTTCTGTCACCTTTCATACATGAACAGAAACTTCTCTATCTAGTGGGCTGTCCACAGAAAGGCTGATTTTTTTAGTGTCCTGAACCACATGAAAAATATCTACAGATACAGGATGTTCTTTTTTGTAGATATCATCTCCACATGTGGAAGAGAAAGGAATGGCAGCAGCACGAAGTCAGAGTTAACACAATCTACTTTCTTTGTGTGTTCTTTTCATAGATTATTGCAATGTGTGGAGCAGGGCTTGTATTATTCTGTAGATTGTACAGGATATTTTCAGATTGTTAGAAATGTTTACATAAATTATATTCATTATTCTGCTTGCAAAATTATGGCTCATATTGTGTTTCCACAAAAAGGTTATCTGAAAACCATTGCACACTAATGGTTTATGACTCTGAAGAGGAATGAGCTGGGAAAAATGGAATTATCCAATAAAGCTTTGCTTACTGAGGCACAGTACTTTTTAAAAATCATGCAAACAGCAAGTGAACATGTACATGAAACAATTACAAGGAAACTGGGACAGATGTGTCAACACTTCACATTTTCTCTCTCTCTCATAGGCTTTCAGGTCAGTCGGAAAATTACCTGTGTTCCTGGCAGGAGTACCGTATGTTACCTTTTAACAACAACTGTTCAGTGCAAGTTTTTGGTAGGAGAGATTGGTAGTTAAGCCTAGAGGCCTAGCTGATTCATGAAATATTATGTCATATCAATGGTGTAGAAAGTAATGGGGGTTAGGCCTTAACCGATAGAAGGGAAGCATGACTGTGAAGTTAAAGTGTGGGGTTGGGACCAAAAAGCTTTAGATCTCTTTAGAAAAAATGAGGGATACTACTGTAAATAGGCTCTTCTGCTACACCAGATGGCTGTAGAAGCAGTTCCACGAGAGTAAATGCTCCAAAAGAGTTTCCAAAAGGGAATTGCTTAGAAGTGTACACACACACATACCACACCCACACAAAACAAGCCTAGCAAATGACAAGTTAATTGCTTTTTTTGTCACAGCTTTATGAACAGATTTTGACCCTTGTGCACATTTTCAAATTGTTATCTTCATTTTTCCTAGCTATTTATTATATGTCTGTCCCTGTCACTATATCAGATTGTGCTGTATTAGTTTTCATGCATTTGGCCTAAACAAGTTACTTCTACCTAGCTCCCAAATTAGAACTGAGTTGACTCTTCATCCCTTGGGGCTGGTTCATGGTCACCGGCCTATTATTGGTTTAATGCAACAAGTATGCATCTCTGGGGATGCTTGAGCAATTTGTCTTTGTAAATGTCTGATATGCATTCAACTGAACCACACTTCCCAGGGTAATGTGCCGTTTAGGAGTAAGTTATCCAGCAGCTTCTGTGCTTCTATAGTATTCCAACATAGTTTTGACTACATTAAAAATCTATATACAAAATGAATTTTCAGAGCATTTTAGGTACCTGCTTCTGAGAAGATATTTTAGAGCAATTATTAAAATATATATTTCAATTATATTTTCATGTAGAGTTTTGTACATGCTTTTAGTGAATGGGCAAAACGTATAGACATATGAATAATAGCATTAGCAAGTACAGTTCTCTAACCTCTTGTCAGTGCACTTAAGCAATCCCTAAATGGTTTAACATGTAAGCTACCGTAATTACCCCAAGAAGCTGGTACCCATTTTAGCAAACTCAGAAAGATGCAGATGATTCACCTGGAGCCCCGCTGTACTGAACTCACAACTTTGTGGTTTGTGAGTGAGTGGCTGCAGTATAGGCACTTCACCACTGCTGCACTTTATGAAAGTGGCACAAAAGGGGAAATGATTGAATTGTCCCTTCCTTGTGTTTCTCACCCAATCCCTGACATGTTTTCATAGTCCATGAAAATTATTATAGACCAGAATTTTCATATTAGCTCACACCACTTCAGTTGATGGCTGTGATCCAAAGCTAGCCTAAGGCTACTGCCACATTGCAGAATTAATGCAATTTGATATCTCTAACTGCCATGGCTCTATCCTATGAAATCCTGGGGTTGTAGTTTGTTGTGGCACCAAAGTCTCTGACAGAAAAGGCTAAATATCTCACAAAACTACTACAAATTTCAGAATTCCATAGCATTGCGCCATGCCAGTAAAGCACATTCAATTGAATTATCATGCAGTGTAAATGTAGCCTTACACCACACAGGAGACATCATTCTCCAAGCCAAATTGGCACACATATGGAGTGAATACAACATAAGTATAAAGTTAAAAACAAGCAAGGAACCAAATTTAAAAAACAACATTTGTTTAAAACAATTTTCAAAGCATTCAAAGTGTAATGTGAAGATAAAGGATGGGGAGGAGGAGAGAGCTGCTACCATAGCCCTTCTTGCTTTTCTTGCAGTTTATATAGTCCCCATTAAGCCCCGACCATTGAGAACTATGCTACAAGGGAAGCAGGAAGGGGCCAAGGCCCACCCCCTCTTCCAAACACTTTATAAAATCCAGTGGTTGAAGGAAGCAATCAGTTGATCTCTTAAATGGCATCAACTTCACTGCTTTCAGAGTGCTCAAAATATTGCAGCCTTTTTTTGAGGAGAATAGCTGGAAAACAAAACTGGAAAAGAGAGCCACTCCTGGGGATACACAATTCACAACCCTCCTCAACTAAAATCCTTCTTTGAGGAGAAGGAAGAGCTCCCTATTAGACAAAGCCTTTTGGAGAAGAAAACCCAGGCTTTCATTTTCCCATTTGATTCAATGGGGTCGCTTTTTCCTTTTCTCCCTGCTTCCAATCACACACCTTTTCCTACTTCTGAGCCACTATGTTCTCCTGGATATATAAAAACAAATAAACTGTATTTTATGGTGTGATCCTAGAAAAGTCATTTGAGTCCTTTGAAATCAGTGTGGCTTATTTGGGATGTGTGAATATGGGGCCGGTACACACTGGTTGTGAAATGCCGCCCCTCTTTGCTGTGCACATGCCACAGCAACCAAACCACGGGCAACGCTGTGCAGCAATGAAGAAGCCGCCAGGGCGGCATCTTTTTTCGGCATTGTAAGGGCTGCAACACAGCCCTATGATGGCCATTCCTCTAGAAGATGTGTGGGTGCTCAGATGCCCACCATCATCTATATGCCCCCCATGTGGGCGGTGCCACTCCATAAAAAGTCTGCCCGCATGTCATGGGGCTCGGAGCATGCAGTTGATGTGCACTCCCAGCCTATATCCCCATCAGGACACCGCTTCCTGGTGGTGTGTCCAGGCCTATATTTACTTTGTAGGAATATGGGAGTTGGGGAGAAAATTCCACATTTCTCTTCACCTTCCCTTCTGTGTTTGGGGAGTGTACATCCTTGACTGATTAATGCTTGTGAAATCCTCCTTTCATCATTGTCACTGTGCACGGTAGAAAGGGAATGCCCAGGTGCCAGTGAACTGCCCTTCTTATCTATGTCGTGGCCATTTCTCTGCTACAGTTTCAGGAAGGATGCTGCCAGAGGGGTTGCATGGGGACAAACACAAAGTGAAACTGCCCCCAGAGCACTGCTAGCAAACCGTGATCAGGGAAAATGTACATGTTTCGGAAAAAAGCCGACATGGGCAAGGAGTGGTGGCCGTGGTGGCAAATATTAAGAGTCCCTTGCATCCTCTGAACAGGAAAAAAGCCCGAATTGGTTTGGCTGTCCCGTATCCTGGACACTCCACCAGAATTCTTGTGTGACTGGTGTCACTTGGCCAGAATCATACTGTCAGTACTAACTAAATAGCA